>NC_026149.1:456020-463377 GCF_000512975.1 Sesamum indicum | reverse complement strand
CTGCGCCCTCCTGGAGATGTGCGATTCACACGGCTGGCCCTCAAGCCATTCCCAGTACATGTTCTTTTTCGCGGTTTATTTCACGCTTTTAACTTATTATAGAATTGGTGCTTTGTTCCGGAATCAGATGTGGATTGTGGGGCTTGTGGTGTGGCCCTTGGCGGTTTTGACTCTGTATTCCAGGGTTTATTTGGGGTACCATACGGTGGCACAGGTGTTTGCTGGGGCAGCGCTTGGGGCGGTGTTAGGCGGAGGGTGGTTTTGGGTGGTGAACAATCTGCTCAGGTGTCATTTTCCGGCGATTGAGGAGAGTGCATTTGGGAGAATGTTCTATGTGAAGGATACTTCGCACATTCCTAATGTGTTGAAGTTTGAGTATGAGAACGCCAGGGCTGCCAGGAAACATGTGTCCTATAAGCGATCAGATTGACTGGTTGCCGATAGACCATTGAGTATGTGGTACTTTCGCTGATGCATCTTTTAGAGTCAAATGTATGATTGAATTTTTGATGGTTTCATCTGGAATTATCTGAAAAATTTAGTGCAATTAGGTTCATCCAGTTAATTACAAGCTTGTCTGCAAGATTTTCTTATGCTGTTATAAGCATAATAAGAAGTGAGTTAAAAGATTTACTTTCTGAATTTTAGTCCCTGCAATTTAGTTGACAATTTTCTAGCTACAATCACATGGGAATCTGAGAAAGGATGCATACAAGTATTCTTCTATGAAATTGTGTAGTCATGCTTCAAAGAATAATCTGTTTTGCTCTTGTCATGATCTCTTACTGCAAGACGTTCGAATTGCTTCTTTGCCTTCAAATATGCTTGTAGATAGAACGTGCACGCTGTCCCAATCTAAACTAGGGATTGGCAGATTGGTTGTTTCAGTTAGAGGCATTCGTGTTGAGCCATCATTCTTCTTGAAAGAAATTGGTTCATCTTATCAGTAAATTTGATTATTGAACTGTTATAGCTGTTATGCCGCTCCACAGCTGCATCTGTTATGTGCAGCTCCAATCACAATTAATCTGTGTGCTGCTTCACTGCAGATAAATCCTGTTAAATATGACATTGTAGGGATCTTTGTTGTGTTTTCACTATAAAGAAATTTGAAAGCTTGATTACAGATTGACAGTCTTTTATAAATAAGATCAAAGGATAAGAACAGGAGTGTTTTGAATATTTTGACATTTAGTTGACTATTGGTTGGACCTTCACATAGTAAATAAGGACTGCCGCCTTTTAGTTGCTAGTATGACATATATGTGAAATTATCACTGTTTACTCTCTTATAGAGAAGCTCCCTTAAATCTGAAACCCCCAAAGCTAGAGATTTCAGGAGCATCTCCTGAGTAATATTTCCATTTCTGAATGTTTCTTTTCCTTACATTGTGATAAATAGTGGATGTCTATTTGCACTGCCGGACCTCTTTAATGTCTAAAGACAAAAACACCGGATTGCCTAATGGACAGTTGTGAGAAATGCTTGGAGTTTATCTGAACTTTCTAGCCACTCTCCAAATAAGTTGGATCTAAGGACCAGATTGAATTGCTCTTGTCCATGACTGTGGCTGTGTGATGAAGTACAAGGAGTTCATATCCTAGTACTCATTTTTTCACTTGCACACACACAGAGTTTGACGCATTGATGGATGCATCAAGTGAAAAAGAGCATAACCGCTATGGGTTATATTTACTTCATAATTCGCGTATATGATTTAGTTTGTACATCATTTGAGGTACTTTGTTTCCTTTGCTGTGTTAAACCTATGTAATTCGTCCCTGCTTTATTGGTTCTTGCAAGGCATTCAGAAGTACACGCAAGTGAAAACCATCTGCCAAATCACTGGGAGGAAACTCAATTTTAGAGAGAATAATAGAATCAGAATGACTCAGAGCAATTAGTTTCAGAAGCTCGCGGTGGAGGTGGAGGTCTATACATATGAATCAGTTGCTCTGCTTGAATGCATAGTCTATGATGCCCTCTTTAATTTAAAGGCCTTTTAGTATCTTACACAATGTCACAGTTCTTATATTAGTAACTGTGGCTCTAGCTTTTCATCTTCAACTGTTGTATGGACTCAAAATGTCTGAAACGATGACGCAGTAGAAGTTGATATATATATATATATATATTGTTTGTATATATTAAATGAAACATAAAATACCGTAGAGTTTGATATAAAAAGTTCAGCGTCAGCAGAGCTTGATATAACAATTAAAATCTAATAAATTTCAACATCAAATTGGTACGGCTGTTGCTTGCTTATGTCGTTGGATAACTTCAATGAAGTATAAGCAAGACCAAAGTTCCAATAAAATGGTTAGATGATAATTTAATTAAGTTCCGGGGATAATTACAAGGACCACCTTTGATATTTGGTTTAATTATATGTAGATTTTTCTTATAGCACTTTGACGTTTGTTTTTATTCAATAAATAAATTCATCTATTATTAAATTTAGAAAAATTCTTGATGTTAGCAAAAAAATTGAATAAAATTTATATTTAGTCTGATTAACCGCTAAGTTAGTACTAAATCAAATATGGGTAAATATATAGATTTTTCAGTCAAAAAATAAATCAATTGGAAGTAAAATATGGATTTTCAATTAATTTTTTTTGTTGATGAACAAATTTCATAAAATTTGACTAATAAATGATTATATATTTGTTGGATGAAAATAAATATTAAAAATATTAAATATATTTTTTTAAACTGTAGAAAATTTACGTGTAATTACGTCAAATTTGGAGAAGAGTGATTGTAATTATTGATAAGTTAAATACGAAATTTATTAGACGTATGCCTGCAAGTTTTGGACTAGGAAGTAATGATGATAGAACGTGAAGTTAGGAGTAACAATAGCAATAGCAATAGCAATAGGAATATCCGATGAAGTGAAGACATGAAGAAAATTTCCCTCCAGGTGGACAATGTTCAAAGCGGGAAGCACGTGACCTCGGTCACGTGCAATAAGACATAAGACTATTACCGCCCTTCGCTGTCTCACTCTCAGACCGTCACATGCTTCCACCCAACAACACTTGCAAACCTTTTCAAACTGAATAGATGTCATTCACTGCTCAGTAACAAATCTCTCTCTCTCTCTCTCTAGGATGAAAACTTCCAATTTTATCACCGAATTTCAGACCCCAGTAGTTGAATCTGCATTTTGATTTTCAAAACACCAGAATGTGGCAAGTTCTACTTGCAGCAGCTGCAGCAGCAGGATCCGGAATTTTAGCAAAGAAATTAATAAACCCCACTGACGCTGAGCAACCCATTTCTGATTCCAAGCAAAATGACCAAGAATGTGATCCAAGTAAAGCTTTGCAGCCCCAAGATTCGATCTTTCCCACTGAAGGTGCAGTTCGAGAAGACAGCAGTCAGGAACAGGGAGATGCAATCAATGATGATGGCAAAATCTTTAGGTTTTCAAGCCCCGAGACAGCGTCTAAGGAATTGTGGAAGAAAACTGGGAGTGGGTCTAAGGGGCTCAAGAAATATGGCGGTTCAAAGAAGGGAAAAAAAAGTGGGTTTGGGGAAGGTGGTGCAAAAGAGTTGGCGGTGGATCAGAGAGGAAATGGAAGTGCAAAGAGAAACACTGTTTGCTTGAAGAAGAGGAGAACTGGCAAACATTCTGCTGGAAAGTGTGAATCTTGTTCTTCAAAAGGTTAGTTTCTTGCTTAATAATTTAATGGTGCTGTTGGTTTGATGGGAGGTCCATGGATAGTTCTAAATCTATTATTCAGGCCTTCTTCTATTATTTCAAGATACTACTATTATCTGGAGTTTAACTGATGATCTGGATAAGTTGAAGATTGTCCGAGTTGTGTTAGGATTGACAACTTTCTGTAGAAGAGAAAAACTTGAAGCGATTATTAACTCTCAGGGTTTGCTTTATAGTATCTTTGTGTTAAATGCACAAGATCTCAGAATTGCAAGCCTTCTAAGTTTTTGGTTTTGAATTAGAAGTGGTTTAGGCAGAAAGCATGTGTAGTGTGGTAATCTTGTTTTGATGTTTGAGATTAACATTTGCTGAGGAAGTCACGAAAATAGTTGTCATAATGCTTCAGGATACTAATGAAATTTCACCAGCTTTCATATTATGAACATGGCCGCTGGAAGTTGTTCTAGTGTAACCTTATGTTAATCCTATTATGCATACCATGAAAAGTTCTATGCCATTGATCAGAAAACATGTGCTTCCATTCCGTGCAACAAAGTTTGGACATGGGAAGATTGAGCTGAATTTTTATTGCTTGTGTTGTTGCTTTAAAGGTGAATCCATTTGTCTTGTCTCTGGCTTTCATATGATTTATTTCATCCTCCGACAGCAAAAGCATGATCATTATCACGGTTGTTATTTGCTGTTGCAGATAATTCCTTTGGTTGGGGAGTCGGTGTTGGAATAATGTATATGATGTCAGCTGGGAAAGCTGAAATTAGTAGGTTGAACTGTGCAATGGATGAGACTGCCAAGATCGTCCAAGAACTAAAAGCTGAGATCACAAGCAGCAAAACTGCTTCTCTTGCTGGAAACAAAGCTGAAACAAATAAAAGGCAAACTGAGGGTGGTACGTTATTCATTAAGCCAGACATCAAGAGCAAATATAAAATAAAACCATTTGGCCCCTCTTTGATGGAGGAAGGTGAATGCGCCATTAATGTTCTTACGGCAGAACAGTTGCCTGAGGTGCTGGAAATGGATCAGTTGGAAGCAGAGCTTGAGACCGAACTACAAAAGCTTCCTTGGTGTGTAACAGCAAGTTCTGGTTCTGAAGGAAGACCAGATATCTCTGAGGCAAGTCTTGTTCCATGAGATATCATTCCAATCTGAATTGAAGTATCCTGTTCATTTAGGCGAAGATATTGGTTCAATATAGCAGCCACCACAAACAGTTTATTATTATCTACTACCTGATAATTAGTTCAGTATACACATGCATCGTGTTCATTTCATTTCAATCTTTCTCTGGGAACAAGTTTCCTCTATCTATGGAGGTCATCTTAGCTCGAGAATAAGTATATGCTGAAACTTTGCAATATGTCATGCAGGTTGAGAATTTTGCAGAAGAACATCACTCAGAGGATCATGGGAATTTAAATTTGTGCCCTTATGATGGAGTATTGCCAGCTGAACTGGATAAAAAATTATGCCATGTGCTCATCGAGCGTCAGGAAAGCCAAATAGTGGAGTTGGAAGCTGAGCTGCATCATGCACATTCTAAACTCCAGGAGAAAGAAGCAGAGCTCCAAGCACTCAAGAATTGCGTCAAACGTCTAAGCGAATTTTCCTTGGCAAGTTACTCAGGCATGAACTCTTACCCTTATTTGCCTCTAGTTCATAAATAGTTTTTGTAACTTAGCTCAAAACTCTTTCTGCTAAATACTAAACTCTCAATGCCTATTTTGACCCCTCATTTCAATCTTCAGATGAAGAAATTGAGGACAAGGAGGAGGACATGAAAAAAAGAGATGGGGTTGATCAAGAGAAGCTGGGATTTGAGCCAATAAAATCAATGGTTGGGATGAAACGGACGATGGACGCCGAATGACACCAATGTTCATCTGAACTACCCTGTTTCCCTCACAAACAAGTGGGACAAAACACCCCTCACCCCCCATCCCAACAACAAAAAACGAAAAATTAGTACTCTTAAACTAGTTAGTCCTGTTCGGACTCTTCTTCCTTTTGCCTTGGCCTTGTTAAGTCGAGCGCAGTAAATTAGTTGACATTTTGTTCACCTACCGAAGTTGCCTACCGAGTAAGTATTTGCAGAAAATATAGACTGAGAAAGTGATTTTGTCTGTGAAAAATTTGCCATGACCCTTAGTTGTGCAGACTTGCAAGGAAAGCAAATATTTGGAGCCATTGCAAATTCTGCAATTTCACTTCCGTCTGCTTCTTCTTCTGCAAACTCATTTCTTTCTGGTTGTAGATTTTTCAGCTGCCTACACTTTGACAACGATTTCATTCCAACTCTTCTTTACTTTAAATAAAACCTTTTAGAACTTATCTATAGTTCAATCCGCTGACGTGACAGATCCCATGTTCAGTTCGCAATCACTTTTCAACAAAGTTGTAAACATGATAAGGATTTGGCAATAAATTTAGGCCCACTTTCTCTACAATGCAATTCTTGCATGGTTAGAAATTCTTACTTGATTTCTTCCTTTTTTCCCATCCAAGAAATTCAGGCATTGTTAGAGTTTCTTTTACTATTCGTTTGGATTTTCAAGTGTAAATTCCATACATATATAAAAAGTGATGATCGGGGATTTCAAGTCCGAAAAGCAAAGAGAAAAAATTGCTGCACAGTCCATGCATGCATATCCAGTCAATCAAGATGAAAGCTTCATCAAAGCCAATATCAAGTCCGAGCACGGCGGAGCAATTCCTACCGCCCCTAATCACATTCTTGAAGAGTAGAAACAGGGGAAGATCACGTCCTACCCCAATGTTTGCATCAACAGTGACCGAACCTATTCAGGACCCTTCTTCTCCAGAAGTCACCTGCATTGGCCAGGTCAGAGCCAGCAGCTCCGCCGAACCCAATGTCGAGAAACCCGGCGGCGCCTCCCCTAGCCGCCGCCGCTGCTGGTTGCTCAAGAAAGTCCTTTTTTGTGGGCAATCACCGTTAAGATTCCGCTGCCGGAAAAGAAGCAGTTTGTGCAAGTGGGGTTCGTTTTTAAGGTTTGGTTGTTTCAAGAAAGTCGACACAGCAGAGGATTCTTTCAGGGTTTGTTCTAATCAGACAAGTGCAAAGACACAAAATGTTGGTGGTGGTAGCGACAGAAACAGCCGAAGTAGGGTTGATGAATCTTCTTCTCCACTAAAAATTGTTTCAATCTTGACAAGATGTAAATCTACCCCTCACAGATCTCTGTCATTGAGAGGCAGATTTTGGGGTTTAGTCAAACTGAAAATGAGAAAAAATCCGGAAAACTGCAAAAGCCCGGCTGTGAAAATGCAGTGGAAGAGTCGAGAACGAGCCAAGAAAGTAGTCAAGAATTGATGGTGGTGGAGTTCATCATTTGCTGCTCAAACTCCGACGGAAATCGAATTGGATTTTTTATTTCAAATCATATCATATCCTTCATTTTAATATATATATATATACACATGTTATGTGTATAGAAGTAATATTATATAAATAAATATATGTATATAATATAAAATAAAAGATACAATATGATTTGAAATAAAAAATACAATCAAACAGCTGTTAAAAAAACACATAGTAATTATTGTAAAAATAAAGTAGCTTGTGATTTTTGGTTCACATAAGAATTTCTTTTAACAGTTTCTACGTAACCCCCATTTCCTCCCCCCCCCCCCCCCAACAAAAA
>NC_026149.1:418109-455973 GCF_000512975.1 Sesamum indicum | reverse complement strand
CACAAAAGAAAAAAAAAGGAAAAGGAAATAATCATGAAAATACTATTAATTTATAATATAAATAAATAAACTTATAAACGGCCCATCTCCTAAAATTAGCAATTGCAGGCCCGTTCCGGAAAAGCCCAAAAAGAAGTAAAAAAAAAAAAAACACCCAATACCATCAATTTTCTAAAAAAGCAAATAAAACAAATTGAAAAATGGAGTCAGAATATTTGAGGCAAAATTTTATGGGATAATTATGATTTGTTTATAAAAGTCACTCTTTTCTTTTAAATAATTATATATAAACCTATTAAAAATATTAATATCATTTACACAAACCACCTTTATTTTTTAAAATACTATAAATCTACCCCAAAAATATTAATATTATTATATGAATTGTATTTACTTTTAAACTTTAAGAATGATTTTTTTAATTATAAAATAAATAGGAGTAATTTATAAATAGTTGGAATAAATATAATTATTTGAAATTTGATTGTTAGCTTAAAATTATAAAGTTAAAAAGAGGATGAATGAATATCCTTGAAACAAGACATATCCATCCAATCAATGCCTTTTATAACTGGGGGCCATTTCATACAGAAATATGACGTTACTTTCATTTGACCCCTTATTCTTATTACGTTGTCGGGGAAATATTTCAATTTGATATTTCACAAATTCTGTCATCGTCTCCTGCCCTCTTTCATATTCAAATTATTGTAACACTTCATTTGGTGATTTTCTGAGGAAAAATCAAAGAATTCTAAATGTATATATTCGACAAAAATTCCTATGAAGTGTGTTTTTGTGTTAGATTATGAAGGTGTGTAATAAATTTTATATAAGTTTATATCCAGACATGGAAGAGTAACTATTTATGCATATATTTGTTGCAGTGCATGCATTAAATATCCCAACTATAAGTGGTCACAACAAATTTATGATGTTTGCAACTCAATTTATTCTCTAATTTTTTATGGAAGCAATTACGATTTTATCATAATTTTGATGGGATTTGGATGCGTATTTTATAGTGAATTTTGGGAAAAAAGAATTACAAAGGTGACCACAAGTTGCAGTAAATTCCAAGAACACCACACAAGTGAATGATGATGGGCAGAAAAGGTCCATAATGTGGTGGCGTTTATTAGGCAGGAATTCTAAGATAGGCTTTTGTGTAGTGAAGTGGAGCCAAAGGGGGTGGTGTGTAGAGTGTAGGTGTCTCCTAAATGTTTTTTGATGTCCCTCCTCTAAGACCATTCCAAATTCCAATAATACACACATGGGACTGTCCATATCCCAATCCATTTCTTTTTAATTCTTGAAATCTGCATTCATATCAAAAATACATAAAGGGTAGTAAGCATGCAGCCTCACCTATTTAAGTTAACATTGCAGAGGTTGCAATTAATATTCATACATGTCTAAGATGATATGCAAAAGACTATATATCATTCACTTGGGCTAAGAATGTACTCATGACGGCTGACTTCACTTCCCCACAAGATGTAAGAGAATTTTCTAAAGAATAATGTTGAAAAATATGATTATATATGTATATATATCACACTATATATGACTTGTTTGTTGTCATGTTTAATTTGGCCACTAATAGCCCTTACTAATAATTTCCGTTTCCTTGGATTTGGCTACATCCAAACACTCTACAAAGCGGTGATCTCTCTACTTAAATGTTACAACTAAGCAGCACCATACCAGTCAGGTCGTCCTTGCAATCAATTGCTGTGCGGATGGCGACACTTTGAATTGCCAAACCCTCTCCCCAAACACTACCTTACCTTGGCTAGCTCTACTTCTTCCCCCAATCTCATCTCTCTCGGATTCAGACAACTAAAGAAACAAAAATTTAGTTTCTTAATTCCTGCAACTTCAATTTCGAATGCTATGGAGATGAAGAACAGTTGCATTGGCACTCTACTTCTCCTCCTCCTCCTCCTCCTCGTCGCCGTGCCGGCCTTCTCAATAGGTTATTCTCGACCCCCTTATGTTTCTTGGCTTCATTTTATTACACGAGATCATGCTTGATTATCGAAAAATATGTTATGATATATGGTGGTTTTGCAGGGAGATTGCATGCAAAAAATATGGGGACAGAGATTTACGACATTGATTACAGAGGTCCAGAGACCCACAGCTACATTCCACCACCGAATCGGGCCGGTCCCCGGCCCAGAATCCATTACCAGACCAGCATGGCCCGTCGGAGATCCAAACTCCGCAATGACAGACCGAATGTAAGAACAACTCTTGTTTACTTGCTGCTACCCCGATTACTAGCTACTGCTTGGTCTGATGAATTCTTGTTTTTTGATGGGGTTTTCGTTTCAGGGAAAGAAAATTGAGGTTTGATGAAAGGGCTCTGTAATGTTGTACTGTGACTAGTTTGGATGAAGATGCAGATTCAGATATCTTGTCTTTGTGATTTATAGTGTAATGTTTATTGCAAGCCATATATATGTAGGGGACTGTAATCATTCAACAGCTCTGTTTTGCATTTTATTACACAAAAATTTATGTTATATACTGGATTCTGGATTTTCCTTTTTCTTTGTAATTATTGCAATTTGTCTTATAAATAATTATCTCTCCATAATTCTCTCATTTCAAGAAATTAAAAAATTTTAAAAACAGAAATGACCCTTTTACATTTAGCCCATAAACTACATTGTTACTATTATTATTCAAGTACCAAGCTGATTTTCCAACACTCTTTTGAGCTCGAACATAAAACTGTATTTGTTAATTGGAAAACACCATTTCTTGATATTATTACAAAAAGGTGTGATTCTGGTAAAGACAGTGTAATTTCCAAAGTTAACGGGTTCTAATCTGTGTTATCTGTGACTAAGAAAATTCTGCGGTCCGCCACAAGGCTTTGTCATTCGAATTAAATAGTAATGAAAAAAACAAACCAATAAACAAAATAGTAATAAATTACAAGAGTCAGCATATGACAATCTGGGAGGCGAGAGAGAGCGCCTATCAAGAAAGCCCATCTCTCTATTTCGTCTTTGATATTTCCTACAAATATATGTATATATATATAACCACATTCCCACATTTTCTGAACTTTTATATATCTATTTTTTATTTCAAGAATGGCGAATTATGAGGAATCAAATCCCTTTTTACCAAAGCAAGAAAAAGAAGCAGGGATAAAGCATGAAACGAAATCCTCCACCAGTACTGGTACCAGCACCGCCAAGAACGGTGGACCTCCGCCTCCTCCTCCTCCGGCGGTGCCGGTGGGATGGACTGCGAATGGGCTTCCGGTGGGGGAGCCCGTGATGCACCGGGAGCCCCTGACGCAGAGGTCCCAATGGCACTCCCGCGTCTTCTCTTGTCTTGGAAGGAATGATGAGTTCTACAGCAGTGATCTCGAAGTTTGTGAGTTTTTCATTTTTTTTTTCCTTCCGTGAATTCCTTTTTCTCAGGTAGAAAATCAAGATTCGATTTTGATGCCTCAGGTCTTCGATTGCCTAGTGGCATGTTTGGGGGTCTCAATCCATTTACATTTCGGATATTGGACTTGTTTACTAATTCTTGATGTTTGTTATGCTGAAAACGCAATCCAGATAATTGATTTATATCTGGGATTGTAATGTACAGTTTTTTGCCTGGTTATGATGATGAAGAACTTGCAGTATATAATTACATTGGTTTATGTATTGGATGAAATTTTCAGTTAGAATAGCTTCATCACGAAGACTGTAGCAATTTTCCAGAAAATTCCTTTGGTTACTTTCAAATCAATTCCATAGCAAGTGTATTACACTCACCATGTAATTGATTACTTTCAACAATTACACTATAAGTGTATTACACTTATCTTATAATTTTCCGGTATGAACAAACGCAGTCTTGATTAGAATTTCCCATGGGATCGGAGTACTGTACGAATGGTGGTATGTAGGCTGTCTTCTTTTGGTGTTTGATAGTTGTGATGTTGAGCAGGTTTACTGGGTGCTGTGGCACCCTGTGTGCTCCACGGAAGCAATGTTGAGAGGCTTGGATATGCGCCTGGTATATTTGCTAATCAGTGCTTGCCTTACACTGGGCTTTACGTGATCGGAAGCTGCTTTTTTGGCTGGAACTGCCTTGCGCCCTGGTTCTCTTATCCCACCCGGACAGCCATCCGACGTAACTTTAACCTTGAGGTTAGCTATGTTCATATAATTTTGCATGTGTCTCATATAATTTACGTGAGATGCAATACTATTGTAAAGAAGTCTGAGCTACTGGGAATTTGATGGTTACAACAGGGAAACTGTGAGGAACTCGTGAGATCCTTTGGGTGTTGTGGGGGCTGTGGGATGGACGAGGTTCAGAACGAACACTGTGAAACCGCCTGTGACCTTGCTACCCATGTCTTCTGCCATCCGTGTGCGCTTTGTCAGGAAGCTCGTGAGCTGCGTAGGAGGCTTCCTCATCCTGGATTCATGGGTAAAGCCGTGATGGTCATGATTCCACCAGGGGGACAGACCATGGGCCGTGTGGCCTAATTAGCAATAATTAATGTTATGTTGCCAAGAGTTTCTGTCCGACTGCATTTCTGTAATATTATCTGATTGCTGAGGTTGACAATATAGTTATTATGTAGTTCGAAAACGTGCATACAAGTAAATTTTATGCATCCGAGTATAGGATACAGATACATCAACTGTTCTTAATAACTGGAATTGCCAAGTTTATCATTCAGATTGTTGCTATTCTGTTACTCTTTTAAGGTGTTTATGTTGTTCTTTCTATTGCTACTTAGGTTTATATGCAACTTAACTAATCTTTCTGGGGATAGCGAGCTCAAACAGTTCACCTGTCAAAGTCAGTTATAGCTCAACGACTATTGTTTGGATTGGATGCCTCATTTCAAGCTATAGAAGTCTTGTTTCAGAGCCTCAAACTGCTTAAGACTTGGTATAGAAACCATGAGCCTCAAATTGCAACTCAAAAGACAATCATGTTAGAATGACTTCAAATTAAAAAAGATATATAATTGTCTGATTCTCAAACAAAGACCTAGTTACCCTGTAAGAAACAAACCGCAGGTTTTTTCAGTCAGCTAGCAAAACAACAGGGCAGGCTCTAAACATCAAGTGCTGCAAAGATTCCTGATAAAGTTCAGAGAACACGAAGTATTTGAAAAACAGCAGCTCAATCTGTAAGGGGAACAACCCATCACTAATCTATTCTCCTGGCGCTGAGACCCCTTGCTTCAGTCTTTCCCTCTTCATCTTCTTCTTTGAGACGGGCTTCTTTTTCTTTGGAGGAAGAGTCTTTTGGGCATAAACGTACAACACGTAATTTCCCACAAGGAATAGCAAGATCAGTCCCCCAACAAGAAGCAAGACAATCAATCCAGGGTTGAATCCTTGGGCTTCAGCACCCCGGACCACATTTTTCTGTTAATCCAGAAGATGAAAAATAATAAATCGTAGTGTAGCAACCAGCCACAGGAAGGATCAGTTATATAACCACCGTTGTTCAGATTAAACTGAAGATGAATGATTTGTGTAATAGATTATAGCATGAAGAACTCAAGCCAAAGCATGTCTAGCCTCTTCCTTAAAAAAGAATGTCGTAACAAACTTATGGAAAAGAATTATAGGCGTATTAAATAAATAAGACTAGAGCAGAACTATTGATGATAAACTCTGGATCAACATCCATATATGAGGGTATTGAACTACAATTAACTCTGAAATTGATTCAATATTTGCTTAAGAACATAAAAATGACCACTCTATCCATTCCATTCAGTCAACCAAAGGAAATAAGCTAAATTCACTATTGAGAAATTTCTGTCGGCTAAAGAGCTCAATTTTGCAATCTCGAATTCTCCACGACAATGGCAAACTAACACATGTAAAGGGGTCATCGGAATATGCAAGTCCAAAGAGTGAGGGCATATTAGCTCAGGAGTCTCTCCATAGTCGTTAAATACATAAATCTCAGAAATCATTGTTTTATTCCTCTGAGCAACACAGACAGTAAAAAAGCCCATTTGTTATAAACATAGTGAAAGTATTATACTAAACTCTTGAAAGAATAGCTCCATTTTCTTCTATAGAAAATCGATATTTCTCACAAACACATTACTTTGATTAATTTCTTAGCAGTTTACATCAGAAGCAAATGCAGAATAAATCTTCTTTACCCTTTTCCTCAAAAAAATCCAGGTTCCAGGAATAGCCTTAACTAGAACAAATGATAAGGTGAAATAAAAATCCAATCTAAATCCAGCAAATAAAACCACACCACGAAGCAATCAGATTCCAGCTGATTATCGATAAATATAAAACCTTTTCCTTCAGAAAATCAAATGCATGCAAAAAACAAAAAAAAAAAAAAACACAGCATCAATCGTCCATCTATAACATTTTCACAAAACCCTAGATCAAACGAATAAAACAACTAAAATCCACTCGAGAACAGAACAGATCTAGCAAAATCAAGATACAACTGAAATTAGATCCAAAGAAAACGGAAACAAATAAATAAATAAATACCATACGATCAAACGACGGAGGCACACGATCGAACTCAGCATCTGGTTCGTAATCCATCGCACCTTTTTTCTTGAGAAATTTTAAATAGAAAAAAGAAGTAGATAAATTGAAAGATCCGCAACGCGAGAAATTGAAGATTATTGCGAGAGTGTGTAGGCCAGGGTCTTTACTTTGACGAGTGTTTCTTGTAGCTCGGTAGCAGAGACCAAAATTTCTAATTAGACCATCCATTTTCTCTTATTTACGAATTAACCCAATTCCGCCGTTTAAGCCCAAACAACACACTAAAACTTATGCAGCCCAAGCCCAAGTATATCAATTAATGAATCAAACTTGCATAAAAATTTTCACCCTGCTCTCCTGTTTGATTCGATTAGCAAAAAAAATAATAATATTTTTAAAATATCAAACTAGTCGAGCTTGACTCTTGTCTGATCTAAAATTTATTTGAACTTGATTCGATTAATATCAAACCATGCTAGAAAATAATTTTCCAACTCGACAATAATTTAAATTTTTTTTAATAATAATGTATTGCGCTCGACTCGACTCGTTTACATCACCGTTTAAATATTATGAATTATGAAACAAAATTAATTTAAATAAAAGGGAGATGGAGTGACAAGGGACATGACGTTGAATTATAATTAAAAAGAATAATTATTAAAAATTGTGAGTGAATTATAATTAAAAAGAATAATGATTAAAGATTGTGAGTGTGATAATAAAGTGGGTTAATTATGAGTTAGGGAATGGAGGCAAAGGCAAAAAGTCCAAAAAACAATCAGCACATCCCAGATCACTTGCTCTGCAGTCAGCTCTCTATGTACGGGAGTGCATGGGACAAGATTCTTGATGGAACTTGTGTGCATGTGCACTCCACTCCCTCAAATATCCATATTTACATTATACATCGCGCTAAACTATTTTTTATTTATTTTTTTATATATCAACTTTCATATTTTTAAATAATAAAAATTATTTTTTTAAGAGGTATTTATTTTATCTCTTTCCTATGCTCCAAATACTCTCTTTTAAAATTATTTATATTTATACCATAATTATTTTAATTATGTGTTGTACACATAAATCGAATGTGCTATATACAAGTATGACTTTGGAGGCAACTTGTGCTTCTAAGTCATGAAAGAATTCGAGCTTCGATCCTAGGTCGTGCATTCATAAAGTACGATCCGGGAATAATTTGGATAAAACCCCAGTTATAGTCCTCCAATACATAAGTAAAGATCGTTCCGATGTAAAACTCATGATAAGCAATACGTTTCTCACTTGCTTACCTGGCATTTGTACGAGTAGGCTATTTGTAGTTGGTGTTCACTTGAACTTATCACATCAATCCGCATGTTTTATTGGTAGCTCTGAACTCATAATAGATCCAACGGTCAAATTAGTGACGACATCATCAAACACGTCATATTAATTGATGTGTTTCATCAATTATCTTGAATTCGTAATTAGTCGAACAATCTATTGGAGTCATGATATCACCCGATCTTAAACTAGAGATCCCGATAGGTTGAATTTTTCGAAGTTACGACATCAACCAACCATAAATTAGAGATCCTGATTGGTTGGGTTTTTCGAAGTTTCGAACGATAATATTTTAGTAATTTCATATATATGACAAGGTTACCATATCATCTATACTTATTTATTGTGAATTATAATTAGTAAACAGATCATCTATACTCTGAAACGTATGCACAAGAATCTTTTGCAGTAGATGCAAAGCAAAGTGGAAAAGCCCACAAAAAAATGGGCACCTTTTACAGTAAAATCCAAAGCAGAAAACCGTAGAAAAGTCCAATAATACCTGCTAATAAATAAACATGTTTCTCTTTCTGCCAATTATTCTACTCTCTCACACTTTACCAGACTTGTACTCTAAAACACATGTTACGTGTGAAAGCAACCGCAGAACAACTGATTGCAAGAAAATGACTACCATACACCATTTCCATTTGTCCCCCTCTCCATAACTATAATAATCATTCACCTCTTTTTTCTCGCATTATCAACTGTCATTCAGAAATTTTTTATCAAATTAGGCTTGATTCAGCCAAGCAAATTACGTGGTTAAAATATCATATTTATTATGTGATTGATCACTAGTATTATATATCAATTATACAATAAGTATTTTATACTTACTATATAATTAATTTAAATTTGATCAAATTTGATTTGAGTTAAAATTCCTCTAATTGAGATGGGGGAGGAGTTGATTATTTAGAATTTAGGATTCCATGTTGTCGCAAGAAGATGTTTATTTAGTACATAGGCATGTAAGTTATTCGTGTTACATGCATAGAATTATAAATCAATGAATATATATGTCGTAATAAATAAAAACATATAATCCGGGTGCGAGAATCTCATAGCAAAATTGGAGTTTTGTTTATACGAAGTCTGGACCGCCGCCTGCGGCGGCATAGAGACTGGATTCCGACGAGGTGGTGGAGATTGTGATCATGCCATTCAAGTCGGAGACGCTGTCTTGCAGGGTCATTAGGAGCTGAGATGTGCTGAAATTCATAGTTGGCTTGGCTCTCGGGACAATAGGGATTTCGGACTCCCCCACCAGCATTTGGACCACACCCCGCATCGTGGGTCTAGCCATGGGGTCAGGGTTCGAGCAAGCCAGCCCAACCAATAGGACCTTCCTCATCTCCCCCTCATCGAACTCATTCCTAAGTCTTGGATCAGCCGCCATCATCAACCTCTCTTCCCTATGCAAACTCCACACCCATTCCACTAAATTAGTACTCACCCCGACGCCCGAGAACTCCTTCTCAATCGGCCTTCGCCCGCTCGCCACCTCCAGCACAACCGCCCCATAGCTGAACACGTCGGTTTTATCAGTGGCCCGACCGGTTAACAAGTACTCGGGAGCTAAGTAGCCCATTGTGCCTGCGGCCACCGTGGCATCGGGGGATTTGTCGTGCTCTATTTGCCTTGCTAGCCCGAAATCTCCTAATCTTGCATTGAACCCTTCATCTAACATAATGTTGCTGGTCTTGATGTCTCTGTGAATCACTTGATTTTCACATTCTTGATGCAAATACGCTAAAGCCGATGCCACACCTAGCAAAATCTTTCGCCTATGAGGCCATGGCAATACCGTCCTCGACTCGAACAATGCCTTGTCTAGACTCCCATTTGACATCAAATCATAAACTAAGAGAATTTCACCTTTCTCATGGCACCAACCTTGAAGCCTAACTAGGTTTCTATGTCTAAGGGATCCAATTATCGACAATTCGGACAAGAACTCTGCCTTCCCCTGTCCGCTATGACTACACCTCTTCACGGCCACAGTGTCGCCGGTGGCTGGCAAGTTGCCCTTATAAACCGTCCCAAACGCTCCGTTCCCAATGATCCGATTGGAATCGAATCCTTTGGTAGCAAATTTTAGCTCCTTATAGCTGAATTCTTTCGGCATTTTGATCACATCATAAGCCAAAGTCTCCGAGTTTTTGTCATTCTTGGATTTCTTATGGTACGCCCATATAAATGCCAGAGCACAAAGTGCAACGAAAAACGCACTGGCGATTACCACTCCGACGACGGTGCCGGCACCTTTTCTGCATAACTGGTTGTGACAATTCCCACTACTTTCCTTTCCGTGCGACGTGGAACTTCTGTTGTCAGCCTCAGGGGCGAGAGAGGGTGGTGCCAGGTAGGCTGTGTCCGCCGTTGGGTTCATCAGAATACCCCCCGCCGGCGGTGATCCCGACGGAGACACCGGATTATGACTCGGATTTTCATCAAAAGACGAGCTAAAATTCCACCAGTGTATGGTGTGAATTTCTGTGCTCCCTTGAGTAGACCCTGAGAACCCAACAAACATGACATCGTTCATTATGTAGTCATCAAGATCGAAAGTGGCTGATATAATGGGCTCTTCGGGCTTCAAATTCGAATACGATACGTAAACTTTGATAGCCCGACCTGGCCCGGAATAATCAACCCATGAATTGACCAGGTTGCCGCTTTTCAAATCAACACTTACAGTTTCCAAATCACCAACCTCGGCAGAAACCATTGAGTTCAGATCCAAGCCCACGTGATTTCCGTTTATGTCCTTGAATTCAACGTCCATTAGAGTGTCAAACTCCACGGCGACGACACCCTTTGGAGCTCCCTTCGCGTCCATGATCCCCAAAAACCCGCCGGCGTCACCGACGAACTCGTCATCCGGCGAGATGACAAAAGCCAAGCCCCCACCAATGGAGGAGGGGTTCAAATTCGTAACGGAGAAGGAGAATGACGTCGAGAAACTAGCCGGTGACTGAACCCCAGCCCGCCGGAATTTGACGGGCTTTGAGTACAAAACCTTTCCAGAACCAGAGTTCGGAACACCGAGATCTCGCGTAAGCCTCACACTCCCGTTGCTCAAGTGGGCGTCCCCGAGGAGCTTCAGGCTGGAGAGCGTCAACGAACCGAAGTCGAATTCCGTCGCCCTCAACGCATTACCGGAAAAAAAGGAAAACAAAACAAAACTCGCTACGAAAACCGAACCAAAAGAAAAGCCGCCGGAAAGTGACATCATGGCTGCAATACAGAGCAACCAATCAGAGAACAAGGCCGTGTTTGCTTGTTTCTCTTCTCAAAAAGTTCAAGAAGCAGACCAGAGGAAATCAGAAGAGAGAGTGAGTGTGAAGGGAGGTGTTGGGAGAGAAGAGGAGAAGACATGTGGAGACCACGTGGTGATCCAGCGGCGGTAAAGAGATTCTTGCAGTTCCGACGTGAGCAGTTTTGGTGGTGGTGTTCTTACCGGGAAGGATATGAAGATTGGAAGGGTATATTTGGGATTTGAAGAAATTGGATTTTACGTAGGGACAGGCGTTGGAATTATTGTCTTAATTTTTGGTGTAACCGATGAGTAATGGTAAGACCTCCATAAGTAATGTCCTTTTGTTGAAAAAAAAATACACGTAGTAGGGGGTATAGAGACTGTACTGTACGTGTATATATTTGGATAATTACAGTAAATCTATACCAATCATTTAAAAAATTATGGATACTGTCCTGAATTGTCAAATAACATATTCATTCTATTAACCTCAATTAAGTTTTTATTCAATTTTTTTTGGTGAACTATCTTAAATGTTTTTTTATATTATAAATTATAATTTTATATATTTTTTAGATTTTTTAAATTTTTTTTACTTTATTCTTCCTCATTTTTCTTTCACATTTTTCAAAGAAAAATATTAACAAGGACAAAATAGTAATTTCTACCTCAACGTCTAAAGACGACATAATTATTTTTCATTCTATTGGAATATTTATAATTTTTTAAATAATAAATAATTTTTTTTAATTATGACAAAAGTCAAGGGCCGTAGCTATAGTTTACCCAAAATATTTATAATTTTAAATAAGTGATAGATTTTAGATAAATAAAAATTTGGACACAAAAATTAGAAGTCACGAGTATTTATTA
The DNA here is from genome assembly GCF_000512975.1 of Sesamum indicum. NCBI lineage: Eukaryota > Viridiplantae > Streptophyta > Magnoliopsida > Lamiales > Pedaliaceae > Sesamum > Sesamum indicum. Next base: position 443,985 of record NC_026149.1, on the reverse strand, counting down.
TGAAAATACCAAAAAATTTAATTGCCAACAGGACGTGTCTAATTGATATTTAGTACACTAAATAGTTAGATGATCATTATATGTTTTATTTTTAATAAATAAAAGAATAGGTAATAATTATCCATTACATTCAGACAATAAATAGCATGCCTTTACTACTTTTTGTATTACTATGGATGCATGATTTAAGGTTAGGTGCAATGGCTCTTCACTCTTCACCAAAGTTTTCCTAAACGGGACCCGCAATTTAAGACCCTTTTATAGGGATTTGTTAGTTTAATTCGTATTCTATTTTTTATTTTATTTTAAATATATATATCATATTTATAAAAATAATTAAATAAAATAAATAATATAATTTTTTTACACGTAATGTTAATATATTACAGTTAAAATAGAAAACATAATAGACTTCAAAAAAAAAAAAGAATTCATCCACTTTTTCAACTGTGAAATGCAGAAAATGAAAAGACAAGTGCAGTGGACTCATGCTCTGTGAATAGTAGGTATTGCTTCTATTGTAATAATTGGTGTTGGTTAAATTATTATAATTGTCTTTGTTATATATTGACATCCGACAAGAATGATTGTAATCAATTTTTTGCTCGAATCAGGTTTTGCCTAATTAAATTAAATCAATATACTTATTATGTGATTGGTCATTTTTTCTAAATTGTATATCGATCAAATAATATATTACACTTGCTATATAAGTAGTTCATGTTCGGCTAAAATCGGATGCGGATTAAAATTTCCACATATATTCCTTTGTTAATTTAAATTGATTTAGTATTAAAAAATACTATAAAAATTATTGATGAGTTTTAAATTTTTTATTGATTGTCGACATAATAATATCGTGAGGCTTGGGTAATAATGTTGGTGAGCTAGAAACTCCGATTGCCCAATTAAGTTAAAAGTTTGAGCTTTCATCTTTACACCAATTTTTCAGAAATAATTATGGTTTCATCATAACTTTATAATTAATAAAATATTATTAAAAAAGTGATATTTGTGGGTGTCGTGTAATAATCTACATTAGTGTTTTGTTTTATGATTAAAGAAACTTCTTTTTTTTTTTTAATTTAATGAATACATCCGTATAACTCTAAATATTTTATAAATACTCAAAAAAAAAAAAAAAATCTACCTTCGATAAGATTTGAATTCATGATCTCAAATTTATTTATGGGACATCAAACTCAGCCTAAAATATGTTTGTTTTACGGTATCTTATTGTACTAAATCGAACATTATAAATCAGTGATCCACAACTCCTATATTTAAACGAAAATTTAATAATTAAGCATTAAGACAAGAATTTTGATGGTAGGATTAATGGTGTAATAAGCACGCAAAGGAGTTTGTGTTTTAACTTTGTTGTTTGCGAGTGTTCCTATTTAATGGTTATCATCTCAATTAACATCATATTACCATAATCATGTCTCCTTCAAGAGTCGTATATATGGGTAAGGGCCCCACTACCCACTGAAAATCACCAATGTCTATAAGATGTTGGTGCAATCTTGTCCGTCCGTTAAAAATTAAATCCGCATATACAATAAATTAGAGGTAATTATATATTTATTTAATGTTAAAGTTGACTGATGAATTCATAATTAGTTGAGTCATATATTTAATTTACCACTGAAAATAATGAGGGGGGTGCTTTGTGAATGATCATATTACTAACTGAGGCCTCTGGATCACTTTGGAAAGCCCAATACTAGTCCAGCCAAGCCCATTGGTCTTTCTGTATCATACCGTCCACGGTCCAGCCCAATGTTAGGCCCATACCAATAATTAATCAAAGACAAATAATGGTAGCCCAAGAAGCGAAGTTTTGACTACATAATACTCACAAATTTAGAATAAATTACAACATGGTTTCTCAATATCTCTTATAATTACAAATATCTTTTCATTATTTGAAAAATTATGAATATCCCCGAAATTAAAGACCGTTTAACAAATACCGTCTATAATGAATTGTTACAAGAAAGTATTTGCTAGATAATAGTTCATACCAAAAGTTTTCGTACAACGAGAGAATATTGTAATTATGAAAAACTTTAAAGTAGCCCGTTGTAATTTACCCCACGAATTTATTTGATTATGATCAAAACTTGATTCGTACTAAAAATTTTCATATACCTTATTTCTCTAGCCTGATTCGATTTTTTATTTCATATTTTGTTGAATTTTTTATTCCATTTAATATATCCGGGTCACATGTATAATTTTTTTTTTAAAATAAAATAAATGAAACAATTTTTGTGTATATTATCTGAAATAAAAGAAGCAGGAGAACTTGGAGTAGGAAAAGCAATCAGGTTTGAAGGCATCCTAATCACAAACATCACTGTCGCCTTCCAAGATGTGTTGGAGAAGACATTGATGAAAAATGGAGGTGACGTCAAGATTGTTGGTGAATGGCTGATGCAACAGTGCGAGCCCAATCCTTCAAATGTTTCTTCATATCCTCAGTAGTAGAAACTCTTGGAATTCTCAAGTTGAGTAATGGAGAATCAGGTGTTTTCATCAGCCACGCTTCAGACAAATACGGCCTCATCATCATCATCATTGTCTCATTTTTCTCTTCAACATTATTATCAGTATGATCATCATGGGTGAATCCGAACCCATCCCATGATGAATCATCTTTGTCCTTAGACGTCTTATTACATGACTCGATCCTCTGCAATCCTGGGACTAAGTTCATCACGCGTTGGCTCATGTTCTCTTTCTTGAAAGTGAATCCCAAATCCATGAAACCCTTTACTTCCTCAAGTTCAAGCTCCGCCAAGCTCTTGCAGCTCATGCTTTTCTGCAATCTCCCTGCTGAGGAAACGGATTGTTTTCGAGCTGAGACTGGTAGTGAAGACAAATCATGATCAGAATCCTTATCATGATCACTTTCTTGAAAGAAGCTGCAGCCGGCCTCATCCTTAAACATTGTCATAATCACAAACAGCAACGTAATTCAACAATATTGAGATGGGATTTATGAGAGTTACATAGAGGGATTAGTGGGCATATATAGTTTTTGCTTACCTGTGAATGCGTAGTAGTTATTACAGAAGCTAAAGATGAGGTTTCTTGGTGTGGGAGTTGTGATTCTTGGGAGCAGTTTCTTGGTGATTCTGAGATGGGCAAGGGTGTGATGGGGCCAAGAGATAAGGAGTGTTTGGAGAAAAGAATAGTTTGGTTAAACCAGAGGCAATCCATGGCCCCAAACAGGCATACGGCCTCAAAGTTTTCTGCAGCCATCTGATGTGTGCGTGGTTGGTTAGGGTATGAAGATAGAAGGATGATGGGATGAGGGGCTGTAGTTGTAGAGGTAGTACATAAAGGAGGAATGAAGAAGTGAAGAATTGTGGAACCTTATCAGTTATTCTCCACAAAGTACTTCACATGTTAAATGACTACTCTGGGCATGCAAAAGCTGAAAAAGACAAGATTCTTGGCAACATCTGATGCACAACTTTTTAACTATGGATATGGAAAACCTCATGTTTAGTTACTTATGTGATGATTTCACATCATTTTCTACTTTTGTTTATCAAGCATTTTAAATCCTACAAGTAATTGTATGTGGAGAAGTTCCACCAAGAGGATGAGCATGTAGTCGAATTGTAATAAACAAATCGGGCATTTGGTCTAGTGGTATGATTCTCGCTTAGGGTGCGAGAGGTCCCGAGTTCAATTCTCGGAATGCCCCCAAATAGTTTTACATGTGTATTTATAGCCCAACATTCTTTGGTGAAAGAGGGTTAAAACGAAGTCCATGAATTGGGGCCGCAAGATTTTAGAGTTGGAGTCCTTAACATGGCAATTGTGGGCTTGATGAGCTTTTAGTGCATGCAACTTCTCTTTCCTTATTTTGCACCAAATTTTGTTCTTCAATCAAATTTATGTGTTTCAATTTTACACAAATTATCGTATGAAAATAATAATATATTTAAATTAATTAAAGAGATTATATTTTATATGAAATTATAATGTTAAATTAATATATTTTTAATGAGAATGCATACAAATATATAATTTTTTTTTATTTTAAATACTATTTTCAAATTGAAAATGAAAATAGTTGGTGGGACGACATAGTAGAGGAAAGAAATTAAAAATACAATATAAAATAAAGGTATAAATTTTCATGTTATGATGTATTTGGTAAATTTTATAAAAATAGAAATTAAAAAGTTTATAAAAATATGATGTATTTTTAAAGTCTTAATAAACTTATTCAATTTTTTTCATACTAATTATAAAAATATGAATATTAACATCTTATAAACTATATGATCTTACTTTTTGTGCATGAATACATAAAAAAGCTTATCCTCAGAATATTTTAACAAAATCTAAAAATGTCTGAATTTGTAAGATCACTTAAATAAATTTAGTTAAACAAGCTCTTAATCTGTGGCAAAGCTTTTCTTAAGCAGCTCTCTGAATTTTGACATGAGGTTTTCTGCCCCCCTCGCGAAACCATGTGGAGTAAACTGCAAAAGTAAATTGCATGATCCAAAAAATAAAATACATTAATAGAGTATCTTGTTTCAAAACTCAGTCATCCATTATGAGGATTTTTCCAACATATTTTACAAAAAAGGTCCAGGTAAATTATAGGAAAACTTAAGCAGAAGATTTCTCCTTGACACCATCATCCATGGCCGACGCCTTGCAGATTGGACACAAATTCTTCATTGATAACCATTTTCGGATACAGCCCACATGAAAATCATGGCGACATTTCAGAGTCCCAACATCGTCCATGTTCTTGTATTCCTCCTGTTAACACCAATTAGGATTTGAAGTTAGAAATGCAGAATTATTCTCATCTATACACACACATGTAAATTATTAAAACTCAACTACGAAATAGGTAATATGCAACATTCTATTGATTTTTCATTAAGACAAAGTACATTTATATACATGCGCTTGTGTGTGTGTGTGTGTGTGTGAGAGAGAGAGAGAGAGAGAGAAGTTGCCAGACAGTGTGAGACTCTCACCAGACAAATAACACATTTTCCATCATCTTGAGATTGGTCCGATGAACAGTATATCGACTCAGTCAAGCATTTTGAAATTAAACCATCAGATAAGCCGGTGCTGACACTTCCAATCCTCTCTCCCAGTACAAGGAGCTCCTGCACCCACACCAATTGTGTTTCAGTATATAAGGTTTGAAAACCGTAAATATAAAAATAATAGTAGTAACGAGAAGCATAAGTTTTTCGACAAAGCCAAATGAAGAAAAATGTTAGGAAAAGGAGCATGATGTAACCTCATAGCTCATATTGTCTACGTCAAGTCTCATCTCCCTGTGGTGATCAAAAAGAGTTCTGGATTCATAAAATGTAGGACGGTCTGCAACCATGAGGCCCTGAAATAGAGCCACATGAGAGACTGCAAATTACGGAGATATCTTTGAATATAGTTCTAGTCAGTTTTTGGCATAAATGTGAAATTGAAGGATCCTTCCTTCACTACTTGCATACTTGCCCCATAAGTACCAGTTCTCAGGGATAGGGGGAAAAAAGAAAAAATTGCATTTTTAAATAAATGAGTTCGATGACACAGATTTACTTAGAAGATATAAACTCGCAAGGAATTATAAAACTTAGTCAAGAAATAGTTTTGCAGCAGAAAAGTTTCCCTGCTATTCTTCCACCTCTTTTGCTGTTTCTTGCTTTTCCTTTACCCTTCTACTAATTTTTGTTCCAGAATATTGGAATTTTATAAGGCAAAATTACTGACTGAAATGAATTCCAACAAACTAAAAAGGGATTGTCAGGCAACTGTGATGAGGATAAAAGGCTAACCCACATCTCCATGCATTCAATATAGAGTAAAGGTCCTTTGAATTTCAAGCATGAATCACAGATAGGACAAAAGGCTAACCCACATCTCCATGCATTCAACATGCCCGTGACTTCAATTAACATGGCCTCCACAAAATTACCCTGTCAAAGCTGTTTACTCCTACTTTTCCATAGCAGAAACATTTGCAGGAAAATAAGCTGATTTCCTTTAAGATAGTGCATACCTCTGATGTCAATCGATCACGAAGGCTCGCCTGCTCAGTAATTGACCGATATCTGTCCCTTAATATCGCAGTTCTCCCAATCCTTTCACCATTACGCAATCTTGTGGTAGAAAAGACCCGTGGATGTCTAGAAAGGTAACTTTCTGCAGTCATTTGCAGCCCTTCATCAGAGGCACCTACCTGTCCTGTGTGAAAGTTGCTTGACGAAGACCCGAAAGATGGAACAGATGTTTGGCAATAACCACTTCTAACCCCTCTGACAGATTGGTGGTTGTTAGCATTTTGAGGAACAGGATTCCCATTTGAGATAGCATTATTGCTGTAAACCCCACTCTCTGCCAAACCATAAGCATAACTGTTTAGTGCATTGAGGGTGTTCTGATCACGAATAAGGAACCTTGACTCTGATACTTCAAACTTATAAATTTGGTTTATGCTATACAACATAATAAATCAACAAAAATATACCTGTGTCACAATTCACCACGTGACCAGCTACAAGAGAAGGATCCCATTCCCTTCTTGGGGGATTTGATCCCTGCCCCCGGAAATCCACCAAATTAGATTGATCAGTGGATCGGCTAGAAAAAGAACAATACAAATAATTGCTTGGCAAACGAGTCCTAGCCAGATTGGGTTCCATGTGAATTCCAGCTCTACTTCTCACATTTCTCAGCATACCTTCACCACCAATAGAGAGGCTATTAACTCTGTAACCAGGTGGATACTCCCAAGGCATATGATGAGATTCTGTACTCCGCTTTTCCTGCAACCCATCAGCAGGTAAGTACTGATTCGACGAACTTCCAGCATCATAATATCTGCATGTAATTCCCCTATCATATGGCAGAGTGATTCCAGGGCTTTTGCGCTTGTATGGTCCCCTGCCACTGCCCATTGTTTGATTATAAAAACTGCAATCTACTCCAGGGACTGTTTGCCCACTGAGGCTGGACGAAGATGGGTGATGGGAGTAAGCATCTGGGACCATATGGAAATTCCCACCAGGAGGTTGATGCGGAAAAGGATCATGAGATGGAGTAGGAGCCTGTGGTTGATAATGTGGCAATTGAGCATTAAGAGTGGATGAAGAGTATCCACTCGACCTAGGAGGAGGGTTCCACAGGGAAGTCGAGGGTCCACCTTGAATGGTCGTATTCTCCACAGGATGAACAAGAGAACTGCTTCCAGAAACACCAGACCTTGCTACAAAAAGAAAACAGAAAAAGAGCATAAGAGTGCTATGAAAACAAAGAAAAGCTATGAAAACCATTACCAAGCATAATTGAAGTGTTACTTTTATAGAGCCGTAACCTCTGTTATTAACTGACTGCCCTATAATTCATCAATTTCAGACTAGGGTAAAATTTTCAACCTAATTAGTATATGACTTTCCATCATGAGCAGATTCATTTTTTCCGCTAACTCTTAAAGAGTACATCATCATAACAAAAAGGGTCACCCAACAGCCACAAGGATGGACTGTAGTCCCAAACATCTCACTCAATCCTTCAAGTTCTCTAGAAATTGCATATATGAAAGGATAATATCCCGACAGAAGTTAGTCATCTGTGTGACAAGATTCTATAAGAGATCAAATTAAAGCCAAAACAGGCTAACAATGACTAGAAAAGGGCAAGAGGTTCCGAGCAGATCATGAAGCCTAAGAAGGCTTCTTAATCAGTTCAATTATGAAAAAAAACGATAGCAAAGCAAATGCTCGTTACCCGCTTCAAACAAAAAAGTAGTCATGCAACCAAAACACTGCATGCAACTGAAACAGTTGAATATATACCCATAGGCAAGTAAGGTTGCTCTGCATGATTCCATCCCTCATCAGCATCAGTCTCATGAATCAGAGGTGTGTTAAACATGTGTCTATGCCCCATAGCTGGCTGATCTGTGGTAACCAATTTACTCAGCAGCCTGGAACCTGCAGGGGGATCAAATTATCTCAGAAGCAGGTCTCTCTACCAGCAAAAAGTTCCAAAGAAACCCAAAAAAATTGCAGCTATATTGGATCACCACCATAATGATTTGAAGGAGGTCCAACTTTATCAAGACTAGAAGAATGGATTGTTTAACTCAAAAATGCAAGCTTAACAAAAATCCAGTTTCCTTTCTCATCTTTATTAAAAATGAGAAGTACAAAAAAGGATGGGTGGAAATAAAAACAACTTTTGAGACACCACCTGAAATTCAAACAGGAACCTATGACCTGAATAAGATAGGTAATTCAGAATGGTAATCATAAGCGGAAAAAACCTTAAAATTTCACATCTTGCAAGCTTGAGGCTCCTCACAGTAAGATTTCTATCATCATGTCTACCAAATGCATTATAGTTTTACTGCACAGTCCATTCCTCTCTGTAATAAGATGAAGCTACGAATGAACATACTAGACAACTACAAGAAATATACTTATATGAATAACCTTTTGTGATGACCTTTGCAGGAGTAGATCCATTAAAGATGGTAACTAGAATTGGTAATTGCATACAAATGCATTCTCCATCTGCTGAATACCAGAATACTAAGACCGTATGCCCTTGGAGGAATGAAATTTATACTTGCAGATCAGATCTTACTCCAAAAACAGATACTAAGTAACACTAATATGACGTTTAATGTCTTAAGAAGGAAAACAAGTTGTGATCATTGGTCCAAATATTATTTTTCACTAAACTATTATCCAAGCAAGTTCAAACAAAGTGCAGTATGTTCACAATTATACAGCCAAAAACAAAATCTTCCCCATACCTACCGTGCTGTCTGCAGCAAACAGTGAGTTAGATCATATTGTACCAGGAACAAGGTAGGATTTCAAAAGAAGAGAAATATAAAAAGTCACAGCTAGCACTGAACTGAATAAACGCAAAATACCATATAAACAGCCTAAATATGTACCTCAGTGATGGCATCTGTTTCGACCAAAACAAGGAAAATTCCAGAACTATTAATGGGAGATAGAGTCATTCAGTTCATTGGACAGAACTTCATCAACAAAATCATAGTGCTTGCATTTCCAGCCATGCAGCCAGGGAAACACAAATAAATTTCAGGCTTATAAAGGCATCATGCATCAAAATTTCATCTTATCAAGAACAGAAGCTTGTCCATGAATCAGTGCACCACTAATTTCCTATCAGTCATTGAGCATTTACTAGTACAAGTTACAACATTTGTCATCTATTATCAGGCTGCAGTAACATGCGAGGCAGGAATAAGCAGCATTCATTCTGGTGCAGCATATCGGCTGTGCTTCCCCATCTAACTATTAAATTGATGATGTTGATGTGCTATAAATAAGTCCATACCCTGAACATAGTAATAGCAAATAGCCATCAGACCATGCACTTAAACTTACGCTGCCCACTTTATTGAGCGTTCTCTTACTCAAAAGCTGAATCCCAGCCAACATTTGAGTAAGATCATAATCAATAACCTTCCAGATTAAGCATCAGTACCTCAACGGAGTTAACTACAATGATAAACAACCAGTGTGTAACTGAACCCAAGGAAAAGGAACTGGCGCTAGTAGATTCCATGATTACAAGTTCATTCCGTACTGGACCAGGATGGGATAGAGAGGACTTTATTAAATACATAATGTGCAATTATTTACATATGAATCTCCCGGATGAATGTAAAGAATGACCAGGGCAACGCTGAACTCTTCCATCACGTACCATACCATGTAGATTTGATCAGCACAACCAGAATTGCAACCCAACCTAGTACTCCAATTCCATGCTACCCATTACCACTAAGGAAATTGGCCAAAATAATTTTCAAAAGCCAGACGAAGAACTTTTAATTTATTAGCATTCCTGTTCCCATATGTCTGACATGCACCATCATGAAGACACAAAATATGCCAGCGTCTCACACCAAAAAAGCCCCCAGAACACCAAAATATGACTGGTAATGTTCATGAAGGGTTATTGGCAATCTTAGAATTAATTCAGAGTGATGTCGGTGTCAGTTTGTTGGAGCATAATGATGTACATGTAAATTCCACTCTCAAGGCAAGGAAATTAAGGGTCCTGCAACAATGAGTCCTATATTCGCTTGTTTCTTGTCCAATTCAATGCTGAATTGGATATTGCAACTGAAGAGGTCAATCTAATAATCTTTTGTAGGGAACAGCAGAAATCAAAATAAGATCTGTTCATCAGTCATCCAGATAGACCATAAAAGTCCCTGCAATACAATTCATGATTCAGATTCTTCATGTTAGAAAGGCTAAGCAACTATCCACTAAGCATGCGCCCGAACTGTGTCTAGGACATAGTGCAATTTCTACATTTTTTTAACACGTTAAATGTGACTAAGCCTACACAAGACACATAAAACCAAGATCTGAATACACTGTTCATATCCTAGCTATGCTTAGCCATCATCTAAAACCCTGCATTAGAAACCTTCTTTATGATAATCAAACTGTAAGCATAGCTTGACTGATGAAACATAAGGAGGTTTGTTCCAGAAGAAATTATTTGAGGAACAGAGAGAGAGAACTGAGAATCAAGACAGCTCACCTGCAACTTGTTCTCTCAATCCATGTGCTTTGCCGATTCATTTTCATTTTTAGATAAAGGAGGTGGACAAAAATGATGTGGTGTCATTGTTCCAAAAACAGGCTCAAGTAACCAAAAATGCCTAAGTTTGTATTATTAGGCTTCATGTAGAGATTCTTTATAAATCATAGGCCAAATCTCCCATACATATATGGAACCAGCAACCCCTGCCTGCATATTGGAAAACATCTAAACCTAATTTTTTGGGACATAATAAAAATGATACTAACATGAAAATTGTTGCACTAAGTAGCTACTTAAAACAATCATCAATAAAGACACAGTTACCTCAAAGCATCTTCTCAGCAGAATATGTGAGGGGCAGGAAACAATTAAAAATGGTGATGACCACAATTTGTGAGAATAGTCAAAATGACAAGATATAACAATATTAGTATCATATCAAGTTATCATAACCACGCACCACAATTAGTGACAACAAATAATATAATAACATCCTGACTGACACGGGACAAAAGCCCTAAAAACCAGTTAGGTCGAAAGGAGCAAAATGAAAATGGGCAACTCCTAAAACAAGACAATTTAATTACAGAAATGAAACTCGTCAAGCAAGCAATCTCAGCAAGATATAGATCACCCAAACCACCATCTATTATCAGTTGAACAGAATCTGGCAACAGACAGCACAATTAAAAATATATTGACAACACGGCCAAAAAATAAATTTAATAATCAAAATCAACCGCTACGACATGCACAATAAAACAAACATACGGAAAAATGAAATCAAATCAGAAAAAATAAAATTCAAAATTAAACAAATTCACGTAAAGAAAAACAAAGCCCATAGCTGGGAAAAATCGTAAACTCAAGAATTTAGACAGTGATAAAAGAAAAAATAATACACCATCCATACAATTAATTTTTTTTTTTAAAGAAGAAAAGGCTGGAACGTAACTTGTTAATCGGAGAGCCGGAGGGGGAAAAAGAAAATAAAATCAACCAACCAACAATCAAGCGAAGAGCAGACGAAGTAAATATAATTCCATGCCAAAAATAATAATAAGAAGAAGAAACATAACCAGATTGTGCATTCACTTGTGAAAAAAAGAAGGAAATAAAAAACAACAAAAAGAAAAAGAAAAACCACGAACCTTAGTTAATCGATGATGGGATGATTCCAATGAGCGATCAACGGCGACTGTAAATGTATCAATACACTGTAGAACCACAGGGAATGTGAACAACAACAGAGAGAGGAATAGAGAGAGAGGGGGGGGGGGGGGGGGGGGGGGGGGGGGGGGTGGGGGAGGAGGGTAAATCGTCAGCTGAATCGATGGAATATTTTATTTTATATAGCGGTTGATTCATAATGGGTGGCGTATTCCTTGACAACTACGAGTATGAATCATATTATCTGAGCGTGTGTACGCATAATTATGTACGTATATCTTTATGTTGTATGTATTTATGTTTTTACTTTTTTCTTTTTGGATCAATATATTGTGGCCAGGCCTCTTAGGCTGCATATTCTAAGTAAATCAGCCCAATTGATTGTTACTAGCATATGGGGATTATGGGTTACGGCCCAGTTCACATTGTATTTGTCAGAAAAGGCCCTTGAATGTCTCTTTATTTACATTTTTTTTCTTTTTTTATGGACCTTAATTAATTGAAGTGACAACCCATAAGCATCATAAACCTGGTAGGATTGTTCGTACCATTAAATAAAGTTATAAATACTTCATTCACGATTCAATTTGAATCCACAATATACATATTTCTCTCACTATTACCTTCATTTTATTCAATTTTTGCATTCGATCACATAAATTGCTTGATCATCTCATCGTTCTCTCTATGATATCGAATTTTTCAAAGTTTGGTGTTTTATAGAGTATTTAATGAGTACTCAACTACTTTAGTGTTATTTGGGGACCCAATTCGAATTTCAACCAATCATATATTAGAATCTCAAAATGTGAAAAATGATATCTTTACTGTAGTCGCAATATTGAACTGTGTCTTTATAAATGTTTGAATCTTAACCACAAATCAAAGTTTATTCATGCTGTTAATACACTTTTCAGATGGTTCGACAAGGGTAGTTTTGGTAATTCAGGTGAAGTTGCTTTCGAAATAGCAAGAGTTTACTTGGAGAGATTTGTATTGGTATTTCAGCCTGTTCACAACATAAAACCTCTGTTAGTAGGTTTTTATATTTTTGCGAGGAAATTCCAGTTTTTGAAATTCAAAGAGGTGAAAAATGAGCGTGATCGATATATTGACTCGTGTGGACGCGATCTGCAAGAAGTACGACAAGTACGATGTCACGCAGAAGGACTCCAACGTTTCCGGCGACGATGCCTTCGCCCGCCTCTACGCCGCCGTAGAGTCTGATATCGAGGCCGCTCTTCAGGTTTAACCATTTCTCACGTGTGTTTCGATTTAGTGAATGTGATAGGGTTTTTATTTTACTTTGTTTTATTTTTTCCAATTGAATTTGGCAGAAAGCGGAGACAGCTGCAAGTGAGAAGAGTAGGGCGTCGGTCGTGGCGATCAACGCCGAGATTCGAAGGACCAAGGCTAGATTGCTCGAAGAGGTCCCCAAATTGCAGCGTTTGGCTGTTAAGAAGGTTTTGCTTACTCCCCCCCTTCTTTTACTTTTTCGCTTTAACGAAAAAAAGAGTAAAGTAAACAGTTAGTTAGGTTTGTAGAATGTTTTTTTTTTTTTTAATACGATCAAGGAAAAGATGGTTTTGGTTGTTGAATGTTTTCTTTAAAATGATTAAGACGCACTTCGACATCCACATAAGTAATGATTTTGTAATGGTGATCAATCATTATATACAAGAGCCTCTGGTGGAGTCAATATATCTGGAAGTTCACTCTGGCAAGGAGAGCTTAATTTGGGCAGGAAAACATGTGCTGTTTTTGTATGACTGATCACCACTGTTGCTAGGAATGGATGAATCATGTTCTTTTTCATTTGTGATAGACCTGTGCAGTCTTTGCATCTTTTGCAGCTTCTTGTCTCTCGTGCCATGTTTACGGTTTTTGTTATTTCACCTTTTGTGTCGCCCCACTTACAATTAGTCACATGGCTTTTTGAAGTTGGTAAGCATTGACAATGCAGGTTAAAGGACTTTCAACAGAAGAACTTACTGCCCGCAATGATCTGGTCCTTGCCTTGCCCGATAGAATTCAAGCCATACCAGATGGCTCTGCTGCTGCACCTAAATCATCTGGTGGGGGTTGGGGAACTTCAGCTGTTCGTACTGAAATCAAATTTGATTCAGGTTTTCCTACGTGGTTCATATCTTTAATTTTCAATGTGTCCAACTCTGTGTGTGCGTCATTGACTCTTCGTCTCTGGTGAAGCCTCAGCCCCTTTTGTTTGTTGTTAACTTATGCATTAATGTTGACTTTTAGATGGACGGTTCGACAACGAATACTTTCAGCAAACTGAAGAGTCAAGCCAGTTTAGGCAAGAATATGAAATGCGGAGAATGAAACAGGCATGTGCTTTTCTGAAAATGTATGATGTAGAATTGTTTTTCAAAGTTTTAGCATTTACTTTAATTGTAGCATCATCTTAATGCAGGACCAAGGATTGGATGTCATAGCAGAAGGTCTGGATACATTAAAAAACATGGCCCAGGACATGAATGAGGTTATGTTTCTTCTATATTCCTGTTCTCCATGTTGTTATGCTTATTTATTCATTTTTTCATTTTGAGTAGTTGCTATTACAGTTGCCTTCAAATATGTTATGATCGATAACTTTAAGTACTGTGTATTTCTTTCAGGAAGTGGATAGGCAAGTTCCTCTCATGGATGAAATTGACACTAAGGTTAGACATTGGGACTTAAACTTGTCAATAAGGTTGGCAATACATGAAGTTATTTATACTCACCTTTCAAATGCTTTTGTCTATTTTGTGTTGCCTGATAGTCTAATGGTTTCTGTCATTAGTTCTAAAGCATCCAGCAAATTATTAGTTCACTTAATGTGATTGACAGCGTCCCTTCTTCTGCTATGCACGCAAAGGCTATACAAACAGTATGCTACTCACTGGTTATTATTAAGTATTTTCATTTAAAGAAAGAGGGACAAGTTTGACGCCCTCAAAACATAACAAATACTGTGTGATGGACAAAGTTAGAGTGTTACTACCTCCTCTCATAAAGCTTGAAGTTATTAGCTTTCTGTACTGGCTGAAGAATGCAATTAGAGCATGGTATAGTCCTAATGTTGCCATTGCTGAGCAGTACTTGGACTTTGAAGAAGAAATTCACAGCATCTATGTTGACTAATTGCCAGTATTAAGCAGTAGTTTGACTTTGTGATGGAGTTCTAAGCTTCCGTGTTGACTGCCTATAGGTGGACAAGGCAACAGCTGACCTAAAAAATACCAATGTCAGACTGAAGGACACAGTTAATCAGGTGATACTATGTTCAATTCTTGGATTTTGATATGTTCTTCACATGTAATTTTTGGGAGGTTTTCGAGCTCCAAGTCTATGGAAAATTGCAACTATCTATATATAGTGGATCTCTTGTGGGTCTACAAGATAGATGGTTATGATTATCTCAAGTCTTGGAGCCCCAGAAGAAACTAAGGATAATCATGCTCTTTTCAGAATGTACGGTAGGACACTTTTCCCAATTTTTGCTGTACTTATGGAACTTTTGGTTTTCTTGCAGCTGAGATCTAGCCGAAATTTCTGCATTGACATCATTCTGCTGTGTATAATTCTTGGAATTGCAGCCTATTTGTACAAGTAAGTTTCTTTTTCATATTGTTGAAAAGAAACTTATTACTGCACCTTAGACATCTCTCCGCTCTCCTTTTATATTAGCATGTTTTTAGTAATAAGCTAATAATAACATGCTTATTTGTGCTTACACTCTCTTGCTTAGATTAGATATCATTCCTGATGACAAAATGTTAACTTGCAGTGTGCTGAGGAAATAAAGTGGCAGCAAGATTTGATGGATTGAACTGTGTGTGCGCTTCTTCAGTATTCTCTTGGTCCATTGACGATGTCGCTCTTGTATTTGGTTGGGTTGTATAATAGGTTTGCATTTGTATGTGACCTGTTTGGGATATGTTGATTGCAGTGACTTATTGACATGGAACTTATACACTTGTTTCTCATTGACACCCCCCCCCCCCAAACACACAACCTCCCCACAGAAAAGAATAAAGAAAAGGAGGCGTCCTATTGTAGATAGTCGGAAGAGTATAAATAACAGAGAAGACAAGATTGTTACTGATGGTCAGAGCGAGAGAGGACAAAGAAATAAAGCTTCGGCATCCATAGAGGCTCCAAGTAGATTCAAGGTGGAATAGTTCTATGCCATTGGAGCTTTGTCGCAGCTGGTGTTTTTGCCCGGTTTCTACAGTTAGTGGACTGTGCCACAGTAAAAGTTGAAAATATTTGTACAGTAACCCCTTTAGGTATGAAACGTATAAATATATATTGGAAGGCATGACCAACAATTTGCGAAGTGAATGTGCCCGCAGGGCGGAGAGATGGACATTTGCTTCCATGAGTTCAACCATGGAGCTACTTCACAAGCAATCCTCATACGGGATTTCTTCCTGCGTTTAATGCTCCAGGCATGGCTCAGATTTAACCCCAGCTAGCCAGCTTATGCATGTTTATTATTTACTTATGCAAAAGAGTTATCCGATTCAATTTTTAATTTATTCTTAAGAAAAATAAAAACCCGTCGCAATTGTCATAAACCACTATGACACTCTTATAAAGCATTTATAAATTTAAATGGGAAAAAAGAGGGATGAGATAAAAGATAGTCCACAATAAAAACAATGCAATCGAGTTTACAATGCCATTTTGTTTCTTTTTGCTGGATATGGGTACTCATGCTGTGATTTCGATTTTTTTAAATTTATTTTCAAATTGAATTGTTATTGATGATTTTATAAAATTATATATTAAATTATCAATTTTAAAATCAAAATAAGATGTGCGGTATTGTGCTATTTTGAACGATTGCGAGCAATTTGACGATTTTAATATTTATAACGAAAATAAAACATTGAGATTAATAAAAATCAAGAGATGAAACAAGTATTTGTATGTAACAAAGCGAGAAAAACCTACATTATACACCATATACTTCCAACACTTTCCACAACTTTAAGTAAATTAAAATATAAGATCATATATATTAATCTAAAGGAAACACTTAATCCCACAAAGGGCTGATTTTAGAGAAAATAGAGATGAAAGACAGAACAAAGAAAAAGAGAAGAAGAAAGAGAGGTAGAGAAAAAATAGGGGAAAAAAATGAATGAAAAATTGAGACAATCATTAAATGAACTCAAAACTTATTTGAAAAATTAAACATATTTGTTTTTTGTATAAAATGTAAATATAGTTTTTTCAAAAATAGACTTTGTAATATGGATCTTTGATAACATATGAATTTTGGAATTATATAATTCGAATATGAAATTTTTTTAAAAGATAATTATTTTATTGAATATTATATATGTAATTTAAAAATAATTATATATTAAATGGTGTGATTCGATTTTTGGCGATTTTTTTTAAGTTATAAATTAAACCTAAACAAATAATATGGTGTGATTGTACTCTAAATTTAGAATTAAAATTTAAAAAATAAATCATGAAAAACTATTTGATTTGATTCGACTCAGACGATTTTAAATGATTTTAAATTTTTTTTATCACCCTTACGTTTGGATAAGCCACTCGACCCTGTGACATTTTCTTCGTCTTCCTCTGCCTCTAAAGTGCAGTTGGGTCTGGGCCCATCTTTCCTGGGCTGTTAATATTTGATAGATGATTGGGCCCATGGCCGCTATTCGTGGCATCTCTGTGTTGGGTAGCTGAACGGGCCACAGAGGAACTGACCCTCCACGTGGAGACCAGCTATAGGTCGGAGTAACGTGGAATGACACACCGGCACCTTCTATAGCGCCTCCTCCTTCCTCGATGAGGTTCCGATTACTGTAACCCAATAATAATACTTCCTCCCACTTTGCCTAATATAATCCTCACATAAATCACACGCAGCGTCTCACACACTAGCAACTGCATTTCTTGATTGTATCTATGATTTGCAGTTATTTGTAAGTTCTTTAAGGTTTTCAGATGGAGATGGGGATGGGGATGAAGGTCTTTGGTCTTGATATGGTGGCCTGCAGAGGATTCATATATACAGTACTTATTCTGAATTTCGTGTTTTGTTGTCAGCTTATTCTCCTCCAGCCTCTTGTTGCTGCCATAGGTCACCTTCAATTTCAATTTGTCCCTTCATTTTACTCTATCTTTGTGTTGATTGGATATTCCAATTTGTAATGATCTGTTTTGGTTGAGTTTACTGTGGTATTTTTCAAAGTTATGGGTTAGAGTGAGCGTAATCGTCAATGTTCATTTTTTAGGTTGCTATAAAAAATGTTACTTTAAACAATTGGATTATTTGGGATTTCGGGGTTGAATTGTATTTAACAAATATCCAATGCAATTTGAATATGAATTTTGTTTTTATATGGCCATGGATTCTGGACATGATGCTGAACATGTATTAAGGGCTATATTTATTGGTTTTAAGCGGCATTGGGCCTTCTTGAGATTGTCCCTGTTGCAATGTTAAGAGAGTTACATGAGCTAATAGAAGGAATTTATCTGCTTATGATGTTTATTTTTGTAGTACAGTTTTGTCAAAGTCTATGACTTTATAAATTTAAGTGGCTCTTACTCTTCCTTTCTTACTTGAAATGCAGATGGAAAACCCGGTGATCCTGCTACTCTATTTGAGAGGGTTTCACAGAGTATAAAAGTGAAAAAATATAGTGAGGCACTCGCTGAACTCAATGCTGCTATAGAGGCTGATCCAGCACTTTCAGAAGCATATTCACATCGAGCATCTGTCCTTCGTCAGTTGTGCAGGTTTCATAACGGCTTTTATCTCTATTCAAAGATTCCGCATGTGTGTGTGTGTGATAAGAGGAATAACTATACATTTTTATTATTCATTAAACAAGGATACGTTGAGATGTAAAATTTGAAAATATTGTGTGCTATGTTAGTGAGTTGATAGCTATATGATCAATTAAGTGGAACTGAATTAATTGAATTCCAGCTATGAATGAAAATTTACTCATCAAATATGTTTGTTGCTTCTAACAGAAAATCGTATAAATTTGGCATCAGTACTCTGTGTGTGTGTGTTAGTCTCTTCCTTGCTTCTTCCTTTTCAGTTTCTCAGATGTTGGTGGGGGTAGAATATTGCTGAAACCAGACGCCATATGTTGATTGCCCCTTCCTGTTATTTCAATATCGAGCACTTCATCAAACATTTTCTCTTAAAGCAAAACTGGATAAATTTTTTTGTTATTTAACGAATTGTATATTGTTTTGCTTTGTCTTCTGCATAATTTAGTGTCACTGAGGTTCTTTCCACGTACGAGATGAGAAAGTTTGAGCCCAAATGTAGTTAAGAATTTTAGTATTTCCTGTAGATAAGTATTGGATGGTTCGTAGTCTATGTCCCATTTTAATATCTGATTGACAGATCATATGATTCAGGAAATTTTTGGCTAATGTAGATATGAGGAATCGGAGGAAAGTTACAAAAAGTTCTTGGAGATGAAACCTGGGAATTCAGCAGCAGAGAAGGAGCTTTCTCAGTTACACCAAGCTAGGAATGCCTTAGATTCAGCCGACAATCTTTTCATTTCAGGAGACTTTAATAAAGCTTTGGAATATATCGAAAAAGTTGTACTTGTTTTCTCTCCAGCGTGCTCCAAGGTCTGTATTTAAATCTATCCTAGTGACTAAATTAACGATTATCATTCTTCAGTTAAAGGACTATTCTGGTACTTGCTAAATTACATAGCTCATGGATTCATCTTCATGTAATTTTTGGTTTTGTCTTGCAGGCTAAACTCCTTAAAGTGAGATTATTGATAGCAACTAAAGATTATTCAAGTGCCATAACTGAGACAGGATATATTCTTAAAGAAGATGAAGCTAATTTAGAGGCATTGCTGTTACGGGGTCGTGCTTACTATTATTTAGCTGATCATGATGTTGCCGTTAGGTGCGTTTGAAAATGTATACACGGTTTCCTCACACCCCTAGCCAAATGCACTGAGGCAAAGTGATTAGGATGGGTCATTAGTGATTTATGCAGCTATGATTATACTTGAGATTCTTATCTATGTGAGTATGTTCCTATAATTTCACATTTTCTTCCTCAGACATTACCAGAAGGGTCTCCGACTGGACCCTGAGCACGGGGAGTTGAAGAAAGCCTATTTTGGATTGAAAAACCTCCTGAAAAAGACTAAAAGTGTGAGGCTTATACATTCATTCTCTGATGCTTCACGTGAAGATAGTGTTATAGTGAACCGTCTTGAAAGTTGATAATTTTTATATTTCATGCAGGCAGAAGATAATGCCAGCAAGGGTAAGCTTCGCCTGGCAGTAGAGGATTATAAAGCAGCCCTTGCTTTGGATCCTGACCATTCTGCATATAATGTACATCTTCATCTTGGATTGTGTAAAGTCTTGGTGAAACTTGGTAGGGGAAAGGATGCTGTGGCAAGTTGCACAGAAGCACTTGAAATTGATGGAGATTTAGTTGAAGCTCTAGCCCAGGTATGCATCTTCTGTTATTTTAAGGCTTAAAAATAAAAAAAAAAAAGCGCATTAAAAAGCTAAAGAAAATGCTGTCTGAACTGTGCTGTCTTAATGGATGGCTAGTTTGATATTCCGGTTTTTAACTTTTGATGAAATCTCCTAGAGGGGTGAAGCTAAGCTTTTGGTGGAAGATTGGGAAGGAGCCGTAGCAGACCTAAAATCAGCAGCTGAAAAGTCGCCGCAGGTTTGTCGTTTTTTCTAAGCTAGAATGATTAAGTTCTATAATTCATGCTAGTGTTTATGCCTTGATTTAGGATTCTACTGATATCTTTTGTTATGTGTATTAATGTCTCCCTATATGAATGATCCATGTAGAGTTTGTTGGAGTATTAAGGCATAGGCTGTGTCATGCTTATAGAATTTTTGCTTCTCCTGAAGGCTTAACTATCAACTTTTTTAATGTTGATCTTCTCTTGTTTTCCTGAGTTGCTTCTGAAAATAAGCATACCAGAGATACAGATTGCCCTGTCACCGCTCTCAACTTTCAGCTTGAACCTACTTCCTTCTGATGTAATTTTCTTTCATTCTGCTCTCCTACAATCACTCGGAGCTAAAGTTTATGAGAGTCAACTGGTGTTTGAGTTGAATGGATAGAATTGTTCCATATTCTCAACTTTCATATGATTGAGTAGCCTTTGTCCAGTCACTCTGATTTGCACTCTGATTGAGATCAAGTTATGTAATGTGAGATTTCTTTTTATATGCTTTAGATGCATTTAGCTTGTTTAATTAAAGAGGAGCTGATTGTGAGGTGTGGAGGTCTGAGATTTTACTTCAGCACAATGTCCTATAAATTTGAACTCCAATTAAATGAAATAGCATAATTCTACAACAGATCCCCTTAGACTTTGATTTTGCCCGAGGACTTTTGTGATGCTTCTCTGAATACTTGTTATCTCTTATGATACAGTCCCTACCCGTGTTTGATTATTTGATTGTACTTTGTTCAGAGTTCTATAGTTTTTGTGCTTTTGTGAGATCCTTGGAAGTTGATCAAATCCGTAACCTTTAACAGGATATGAATATTCGTGAAGCTTTAATGAAGGCTGAAAGATCACTGAAATTGAGCCAACGGAAGGACTGGTACAAGATATTGGGAGTTTCAAAAACTGCGTCCATGTCAGAGATTAAGAAAGCTTACAAGAAGCTCGCTTTACAGTGGCATCCAGATAAGAATGTTGACAATAGAGAGGAAGCTGAAGCCAAATTCCGGGAAATAGCCGCTGCATATGAGGTTGGTCTGCTCAAAGTTCATTGATCATTTTTCTGAATCATTTGAGTGATTTGATGATCTTATAGACCTTCTAGGGCTGCTTTGACGTTCTGCCTATAATATGTCAAAATGACCATTACATGGTTGGGACTAATGTCTTCCCCTTATTTCCGCTTTCTGTCATGATGCTACCTTCATATTTGTCATATTTCTGTTCAGTACTTTTCATCTTTGAATCTATCTGTTCCAACTCTTTTCTCGTTCAACCTGTTGAGATAATGTTGGTCCACTGTTGCTCTTTTCAATTATCCAAGTGTTGCTCTGAAAATCCAATGGCTATGTTCTCTGCAGATTCTTGGTGATGAGGACAAGCGCACCAGATATGACAGGGGTGAAGATCTTGATGACATGGGAACCGGAATGGGCGGTGGAGGATTCAATCCTTTCGGGGGAGGAGGCCAACAATATACCTTCCACTTTGAAGGAGGGTTTCCCGGAGGTGGATTTCCTGGTGGATTTGGAGGTTTTCATTTTTAACTTCATGCGGAGTAGGAAAATGCATTTCCTGGAATTCTTACTGAGGATGAGGCTCAGAGCGTTCATTTTCTTTAGAAATAGCAGTTTTGACTAACCTTCAACAGCTGCAGTTGGTTACACTTTTATAGGCCTTTTTTTTTCCCCAAATGCTTATCATTGGCTCATTGCAGTATGTTGTACTTGACAGCCTGGTGAAATGGAAATAACATTAGGAAATTGTACGTAGAACAGTTAATTGAAGGAGAAGGTGCAAGTCTTAAAGTCTGCTTATTTCACTCTAATCCTTTACTTGAGGAAACTAAAATTTTGGTGCCAAAATGTGAGCCATTTCATATTGGCGCCGAGTCAAAGTGATTGGTTCAAGAACTGCAAGTCGAGATCTGGATTGGTATGGTTGGTCGTCCATCCGTCTGTACTCTTTAATCATAGAAAAATATAAATGTATCGGGTTTTCTCTTTTGGGTGTTTATTTTCTTTTAGAAGTTAATTTAATACTAAACAATATAAATATTTCCATACAAATAACTCGAAACCTACTAAAAATTAATGGTTAAACCCTAGAAATATAGAAATATGAAATGGGCCTAAAACTTTGAAGCGAAGGAGCAAGAGCAGAAGTCCAAACCATGAATGTAACTGAAATCAGCCCCTCCAAATTCAACTCTCCAAAGTAGTTGTGTAGATTCTAAATTCAACCTAAAGCCAGAAAAAAACGCACACTACACTCTAGACTAGAGGACTCCAACTCCAAACTCCAAATTCACCCCTCAAAGTAAAATCTGCATCCTCAAAATATGAAAATCCACTCCAAATTCATTCCCAGAACAACAATTAATGGAAAACACTCTTGATCCGCGATGCACATAGCACATTGAATCTCTCTCTCTCTCTCTCTGTTTCTCTCATCTCACAAAGTTAAAACCAGCCCAGAATCCTGAGTAAAAACCCATTTGGAATTCATGATCTCATTGAATTTTTTCACTTGTTTTGTATTTGTATAGTTAGTTCTTAAGAAGAGGCGATGAATACAGCGGCTAATAATAACACCATGTCCTCTGCATCGGCGTCTGGGAGCAACGCGCAGGCGCCGAGTTTGAAGACGTATTTTAAGACCCCGGAAGGTAAATACAAACTTCAGTATGAAAAAACTCATCCCCCGGGTCTTCTTCACTACGCTCATGGCAAAACTGTGACCCAGGTTCGTCAATTTCTCATACATTTTAGGTTTTATTCTGTTTTCATGTTTTTAAATATTTTCTTCTCCTTTGCAGTTGTTTGCCAATGGTTTTGTTGGAAGTTTGCTTATTTTTGGGGCAATGAGTTGCTCTAGTTAATTTCCAAGACTGTTCTTTTTGGTAATCGTGGTTTTTGGCTTTCCGTGGTGCGAAGAGATTGGAATGTCGGAATGACTCACTTGTTTGTTCTAATGTGTTGTGGGTTTATTGTCTTAAAAGTTTGGATTTTTGGATTGAGTTGTTGGCCAATGCATGCTAGACATTTCTCAAAGTCTAAAGCTTTTGACTTGGTGCATCTTTACGTGGTTAAATGGAAGGTTCGAGTATGGAAAACGGGTAGAAGTTTTTACCGTTTTTGCATGTTGCATTGTTCAATTCCCACTCAAAAAGGATAGAACATTTAGATAACCTCTTCCTGGTAATTTTTCGGTCTGAATTCTAGACTATTTTGTACTTGGACATAATTCTTTTTATTTAACCTTCTTGTGGATCCCATATCTAAAAGCACTGATTAGTTAAAGCATTGGGATTTGGGTCCCTGTGAACTGAGCACTAATTTTAATGCTGTCCCTTGAAAAAATAGTTTAAAACTTGAAATGGAAATATTAACTGAATTTTAGTTGATTTCAGTTAATCTTTTTGGTCAGGTGACTCTTGGTCATATTAAGGATAAGCCAATGCAGGCACCATTACAGTCATCTTCAAGTTTGGGTGTAACCAGTGGAGTTAGATCAGCAGCAGCGAGATTGCTGGGTGGTGGGAATGGGAGTAGGGCACTTAGTTTTGTTGGAGGGAATGGTGGAAGTAAGTCAATGAATGGGACTAGTACTAGATTGGGATCATTTGGGCCTTCAGGTTCAAATAATGTGGTTGGAAATTCAAACTTTGATGGCAAAGGGACTTACTTGGTGTTCAATGTTGGTGATGCAATTTTCATCAGTGACCTAAATTCTCAGGATAAGGTACTTCTGTGGTTATCTTCAATTTAACATTTTATTCTAAATTTAATTCATTTTGAGAGGGTTGCTGTGTGTAGGATCCCATAAAAGCTATACATTTCAGTAATTCAAATCCAGTTTGCCATGCATATGACCCCGATGCAAAAGATGGACATGATTTGCTTATTGGTTTACACTCTGGAGATGGTATGCCTTTACTCACCACATTTTAAAGGGACTAACATGTAATTCAAAGTTTCATCGAATAAACTTGGTTTTTTTTCTTTTGTAGTTTATTCAATGTCTCTAAGACAACAATTACAAGATGCTGGAAAGAAGCTTGTGGGGGCTCAACATTATAATAAAGATGGTTCTGTTAATAATAGGCAAGAAATTGACTTTTCATTCCCTTAGTCTTCTTATATTTAAGTATCAAGCCTTCGATGAGATATCTTGTTATGATACGAGATAATTTATTAGTCTCTTTAGTTTGTTAGCCTATTATATTAGCATATCTTGACCAGTTTCTTCTAATTTTTGATGTTTTAACCTTAGTAATCTCATAGTCCTTGGTGGTGACGATAAAAGGTCATATTTGGCAAATGAAGGAACATTTTGAAGCATTCAAACAATGTCATTGTTATAAAGAAGTCAGCATTATATCTTAGTGGACAATTAGTTAGGAGAAAGATAGAGCAGCGATTCAGTTTCCACAAAGACATGACGCAGTGATAGCTTTTGTAAAAACGGAGTTATGTCTTCTAAACAGAGGTGTTAATGAATACTCGAAATATGTATGTATATACTAGGTTCACATAGGTGGTTATTTGAATTCATAGCACTTGAGGTTGGTTGGCTTGGGCAAATCAAAGTTTGAAGGACAAACATTTTTGAAGCATTGCCCCTCTTAAGCAGTGATGCGGGTCATACTTGTGATGCAGACTGCAATGGCAGCAATGATGGATTGTACGCCATTATCTGTTAGTTAATTGCAGATCTTCACCTGGAACAAAACATCTAGAAGTATGCCTATTATCAATATTATTTATTCTTTTCCTAATAATTTTTATGGTACCTTTTCCTCCACATGAGTTTGAGAAACTTTATTCATTTTGTGCCATATATATTAACTAAGCATTAAGATGGTGTATAGAAGTTTCTGAAACCTAGCCTTTACCTTATTGTTTCTATTACTTACTATGGAATATATACTGATGTATACTTTGGGATCATTGGATTATTCTCTATTCAATTTTTCTTTTCTGTAAATTAACAGTCGATGTACTTGCATCGCGTGGATTCCAAATGGTGATGGCTCATTTATAGTTGCTCATGCGGATGGCAATATGTATGTATATGAAAAGGCAAGTCATGACCTTTATTTCAATGAGCCAATATCATCCTCTTAATTCCATAGTTCTGTGGGAACTAAGTAGCTCTCTTTATTTTTCAGAATAAAGATGGTTCTGGTGATGCTTCATTCCCTGTGGTCAAGGATCAGACACAATTTTCTGTAGCACATGCCCGCTACAGTAAGGTGCTAGTTGAATTTTATTTGGTTGAATACCATTATGATCCTCCACTCACCCGTCTAGCTCTATTGATTTACTCACATTTCTTAGTAGTATTAGTTTGTTCATCTATTTATA
>NC_026149.1:412081-418014 GCF_000512975.1 Sesamum indicum | reverse complement strand
ACAAGTTGATGTTATATTTTAGGGTAAATTACAACGAGTTGCCCTCAGGTTTTGGCATAATTACAAATATTCACTCATTGTTTGGAAAGTACCAATAACCGAAATAGAAAATAGTTTGTAGCCCCTGGATGGTGAGGTGAAAATGTCTTGTTGATTTTTTTTTTGGGAAAACAAAGACGGTTGAGAAAATGTAAAAGAATTTGAGGGTGGGTAAAGTCATAGTTGCCTTCTCAAATATGTATATAATTCGTAATCCTAAATGGGCTCATTGTTGGACGGATGATAAAATTAGAGGGTTATTGGCAATTTATCAAGCACAAGGGGATGATTTTATTTATGCCAAATTTTATGGGAGGTAGCTGGAATTTACCCTATATTTTATGATAATAGATGCTTACCAAAAATATCAGGCTTCCTTATGAGGGATTTAGTCATCAAATAATTGAGTCCAAATAAGCTTCTTGAGGACAAGGTCACCTTCCTCGCTAAAGATGGACTATGCATGTGTACTGTGTCATCTGAAATTCCAAATGAGTATGCTAATATAAGGTGTAGGGTGAGGATTTCAAGAGTAAATTCTGTTTCTTACATAAAGGTGATTCAATTCAAGTTCTGGGACCCCGATTTTGTCATACTTGTGTAGCAGTATTAGATGTCTATAAATTTTGTGGACATTGAATTTTAAGTTGAATGACTACATCTGAATATTCTCTTTGGCTATAGTTTCTTAATCTGTTCCTCTTCTTCCTTCTTTATGACCAAGGGTATCCTATTATGGAAGCAAATGCTACCGCTGGATCTCTCATGATTGTTTGAGGCTGTTAATTATGCTCTCCTCTTCTGCTCATTGTATATATATTACTACTATGGTCTAAAGCGCCCTCATATAGTTTCATATGATTTTCTGCAGAATCCAGTTGCTAGATGGCATATATGCCTGGGTTCAATAAATGGCATTGCTTTTTCAACAGATGGTTCTTATGTAGCAACAGTAGGAAGGGATGGTATAGTCATTGTCTCTGCTCTATTTGTATTTGGATTTTAGCTTGATCTGTCCAACCCCCCAAGCCAACCGACTCCCTGTTCTGTTTCTACATCTCCATCTATGTGAAAAAGACTATTGAATGCAGGTTACCTACGAGTGTTTGACTACAAAAATGAACAGCTAGTTTGTGGTGGAAAGAGCTATTATGGTGCTCTTTTGTGTTGTGCGTGGAGGTGAGGGAAAATTAGTTTTTCTGTCCATAACTCTGAAATTTGTTGTCCGACTTTTGCTTTCTTTCTGTATGCAATGGTTCTTGTTTTATGGAAAGAAACTGTTTTCTAAGCTAATAATGCGAGAATATGGAGTGACTGATGGCATAAGAACAACAGCATGGACGGAAAATACATTTTGGCTGGAGGAGAGGATGACCTAGTTCAAGTTTGGAGTATGGAAGATAGAAAGATTGTAGCATGGGGAGATGGACACAACTCATGGGTGAGTTTTGAGCTATTTTAAGCTATTTTGTATTGGTTCTGTTACTATGCATGGTTGATCGATTGACATGCATCAATAGTTTTCATTACTAATCTTCATCACATATAAAAAGATAATAATGTCAACTGTTGACATGGCACTCAGAGATGGCTTCCTGCTGGAAAGGACTTCAAAATTAATCCCTTCAGCTGTAGTTTAGTTACTCTAATTCTTTGAACCAGTTACTGGCGATCACCTATTTCTGCCAATAGCAATTTGTATCCAGAAGAACTTGCATGATGCATGTAACTAACAGCCATAATTTCTGAGGGCGAAAAATAGGAAGTTACAATAAATCCCTTTCCAAGAAAACTCCATTCCAACTCAAAGCAAGGGATTCAACTTAAACAAAGACTATAACAATCTTCTCTGAGGTATCTAATGTTTAGTGGCTTGCTAAATCAAACTATGAACATACAGTTCTGCATGATGCTCATGCAAAGAATCCATATGGCACTGGTAACTAGTATTGCTCCTTAGTTTCTTATGTAGCAAGGAGTAGAGTTATTTTGTGCTCAATGATGGCAGGTCAGTGGAGTGGCATTTGATTCATATTGGCTGGCTCCAAATTCAGATGGCGTGGGGGGAAACATTGTATACCGTTTTGGTTCTGTTGGCCAGGTATCTGAAATGTATTGTTGGTCCTCTAGTATATTTGATTGCCTGAGGTAGAGTTTAACTCCTGCCTCAGAGTTACAACCATAAATTTAGGAGTTTCTTATCTTTAGCTCCAGACCAAAGAACTGATAATGCCAGTATACTGTAAACCTTATTCCCCTGCTGGTACTGCAATGGTTGGAACGAGTTTTCGTTGTTAGCACCACCTCTGTGATATGCCATATGAAAACTTAAATGTTATGCAGGACACACAACTCCTACTATGGGATCTGGAAATAGAGGAGCTCGTCGTACCAGTTCGTCGCCCACCAGGTGGATCTCCCACTTTTAGTACCGGAAGTCAGTCATCTCACTGGGACAGTGCTTGCCCTGCCGGTACCTTGCAACCTGCTCCAAGCATGCGAGATGTTCCGAAGCTCTCTCCATTGGTTGCTCACCGTGTTCACACAGAACCTCTCTCTGGTTTGACATTCACTCAGGAATCCGTTCTCACAGTTTGCCGGGAGGGGCACATCAAGATTTGGACCAGACCAGGTTTTGCTGAAAGCCAAATGAGCAACTCTGATTCTCTCACGAGTTTGAGCTTGAAGGAAAAATCATCGATATCGGGGAAAGTTGTCACTTTGAGTTACAAACAATGAGTCAATGATCAAAGCTTAAAGGATATCTGCTGTTGCCATTTGGACAGGCTTCCACTGAATGATTAACTGACAAAGGCCAGTGTATAGACAGAGGGCTGAAATGGATTTTCAATCGCCATGGGATTGAGAGAAGCATGTTGCAACCTCATTGTAAGTATGAGAGAGCTATCAAAGGAACATTTAGTGATTGACTAAATAATTTAACACGCCTCTCTAAAATTCTTTCTTTCATTTTGTTTCTTTTTATACTTATCTGGCAGTCTGATTCCCATAGCAAATTTTGCCATAGAAGATTTATTTTTAAATTCATTGATGGGCTCTTCTTTTTCCTCGACATAATTAACCTCAGTGGGTATTATTAGTTGTTGTTTTTGTAGCATGTGATTTGAGTTTGTCAGTAAACCTAGATGCTTTGCAACATTGATGCTGACCCTTTTGTTTTTTCTTATTACATAATCATCTTAAATTACTTGAAGCTGAAAGCAGTTTAGATTCTGGAGCCAGACTGATCCTTCCAAAGGGTTCTGCGATTATTTTTTAACTGGAGTGGTGGACCACAGCATCGGAGGTCTAAATTCAATTATCAGATGGTCATTTCTTCAAACAGCTGCAAGGGGGGTGTGGTTTTTATGCAACATACAGCGCACGGAGTACACACCCTTGGTTGCTTGCTAAACATTGTATAATGAGAGTTACCAAGAAATGGTCAATTAGATAGCTAAGCTGAAAGGGTAGTTGTTCAATGGTTTTGTGCATGAATAAAATGGAACACTGAAACCGGACAGGCCACACTTTTTATATCTTGTGTCATGTAAAAGAAGGCTACAATCGAAGGATGGCAATATGTGCTTTTCTGAAATCATTCTTGAAAGAAATTAATAGGCTAATAAGATCATAGTGTACTACAAACACATTTGCCTACCAAAGAGGCTTCCAATCTGATTATTGAAGTCCCGGAAGTGCAGGTACAGGGCAATGAGGGCATGGCCAGGAGGAAGGAAAAAAGAGTAAAAAATTACAATCAAACAAAAACTTTACAGAATCAGAGCCAGCATTAGATTATTTTCATCATTCTTCAGTACCATTGTTGACCTTGATCTCTAAAAGGCGCTCAACCGGCTGCCTGCATATTGGACACCTGTTTGTCTGGAACCTTAAAACTTTCGCACACTCGCTGCACATACACTGCATTGAAAGAAATGATGAGTATTGTTTGTCATTTACAAACTGATGAATTGATTAATTATGTTTAATCAGGGAGATCTTGTTCTCACAACTCCGGAATATGCTTAATAGAACATTAAAGAAAAACATCATGATAGGGTGAGCAGAGAAGAGGGTACCATATGTCGACAAGGAAGGACAGTAGTGTCTCGGGGTTCAGAAAGGCATATGACACATTCTTTTCCAGGATCATTCCCATCAAAATCACCCTCAACAGAATTCCCAATGCCATATATCTCTTGTAATTCATATCTCATGCCATTCACCCATAATATTTGCTTGACCACCCTAACCTGATATTCACCTTTATCCTTCTCAAACACAGCCTGAGTTATCTGGGAGTTTGTGGATCCGCTGTCAGAGTTTCCACTTTGGTCGTCTGGAGACGCCTCGGCCTTAACAGCTAGAGGATAGACGTCCATGTCCCCGTCTCTCAACAATTCTCCCTCCTCAAACATTGAAAGATTTATCCCGGTTCCAGCGGGTTGTTTAAACTTCTGGGCTAAACCTTGTTGAAAATGAACCGTGATAGGTGGAAGTAAGTTCTCTTTCATTGGAGTCAAGCAACAATCTTCACCCTCCTTAGCAAAGAAAATTATGGTAATGCTGCATATATATATGACAAGGATGTTAAAAATCAAATTACCCAATCGAAGTATCTAGAATAATCCTTGAGCAACATGAAGTACACTGGAAATGAAATGAAAACGGAGTGAAAAAAGAAAATATCAGGATTAGAAATAGGTGTCAAGTTATCCTGGTTGTAATAGTGAAATCTTTGTTATGTGCATTCCTTGAACATCTCACTTATCCATGGTAAACATGCTAATTGCAGCCAAGGAAAAGGAAAAATGATGTTATCTGAATTGTATCCATAATAAAAATCTTAACAAACCATTGACTTGAAAATGATAATATGAGCTTCTAACAAATCAAATCAAGACAAATTGATTCCGAATTGAGTTTTGCAAATATACCCCTAAAGTTGATATGAGCTATCATGCGTCCAAATTTCAAGCTCATCTGCCACATTGAGATATAAGAGCTTATCTATCTTTTCACACTAAGCTTGCTGAGGTTCGTATTAAAGTACATACAGACATTCAACAAGCTAGACCAACTTAGCTAACTTGTGACATCTCAATGTCACATTTTAACTAGGCGAGTCCAAGCTCAACACTATGCCAAAGAAGTCTATGATGTTGAGATCGTGTTCAGGCTCAGCTTATAAGAAATCTCAAGCACCAGACAGGCAAAATTTTCAAACCTATTTACGACCCCCAGACAGCGCCTAATTTCGCGCAGCAGGGTAAATTGTAGCAAATTGTAGAACAAACAAAGTCCGATAACTTTACTAACAAGCATAGCCATTTCACTCAAATGTCAGAAATGATGCGCCACAAGACGTAACAAATTTGCAGAAACATTTCAATATGATCATCTAGGAAACTCAAGTACGAAAGTTAAATCACCTAATCATCAACAAAACCTACACAGAATCCATAAGACGAAAAAGGCATGAAGAAACGGACAAAAACGCTGTTTATACCTTCCCGCCACCGTGGCATCAAATGTAAACGCAACGAGATACATTCCGGGATGCCCCTCATCAGGCTCGATTCTTAGAGTCTCCTTCTTCAAGTTAACATCATTCCGAATAGTGACCGCCTTCTGATGCTCCACGTACGGAGGCGGCGGCTGAGGCTGCATCATGGGGCCATAGGGGTACCGACCGTTAACCCAATTGGCATGCGGCGCGGCGTGGTGATGGTCGTACGGAGCCGGGAGGGGCACCGGCATAGACGCAGGCGGAGGAGGCGGATAATAACCCGGGTACTGGTAATACGGGGGAGCGTTAGGGTTGGGGTATTGTGAGGGAGGATAAGGAGTGGCAGCAGCGAAAACGTAACGGTTGGCCGTGATCTCTGGTT
>NC_026149.1:320610-412062 GCF_000512975.1 Sesamum indicum | reverse complement strand
CCTACTGGAGCTTCTTCTCCGGCCGTTGGCTCCACTGCTCCCAATATTACCCATGCTGAATATAATTCGGGCGGTTCTTCTCTCAATCACCAAGCAAAACGAGAGAAAGGCAAAGGAATAAGGGAATTTGATTGAAGAGAAGGGAAATGTGGGGTTTGTGGATTGATTGAGGCGTTAGGATAGGAAGGAGGAAGAAAGGAGAAAGGTGGAAGGGGGGAATGTATGTATATAATATATGTATATGTATTGGCTGAGTGGAGTGCGGTGCGGTGCGGTGCGGTGCGGGGTTGGGAGTGGCCGAGTGGGTATTGCGTATAATCAACATTCACACAAATACCCTCAAAACCCATACATTATTTATAGGATTATTATAAATTTAAAATAAATGATTAAATTTTTAATATTATAGTATAAACAATCATTTAACTCTCTTCTAAAATTATATTCTATAAACTTCTAACTTTTTTTAATATAAGTGTTATTAAAATTATTTTTTTAAATTCTTCTCACAAATTCATATAAGCGTAACATATTGTTATGATGCATTTAAATTGATGAGTCTGGTTATTTGAATTTATAATTCATAATTAAAATTTATTTAACTTGTTTGATTTCCAAAATAAATTAATGGTAGTAAATCCCTCGTTGGCACCTAATGTGTAGTGGGATCGAATACCACAACAATGGTCTAATAATTTTTATAAAAATCTTAAGATCAAAAGAATATCAATCTATAAAGTAGTGATTGGTACCGATTTTAAGTCATCAATAGGTTTATTGAAAAAATAATAAAAAAATTTGAAAAATCCAAAAATAATAATGAAATACGTGAAGTGACTTGATGATGTATCAAAAGAAAGTGAGAATAATTATGTGCAGTGCATAAGAATACAAGGAACTTGGTGAAAATTGAGAGAATAGAGTGAGAGTGAAGTAATAATACTTGACGTCTTATGTCTGCACAACGACCTTCATTTATAGGTCGATGGAGAGCAAGATTTGAAAGTGGTTGTAATTTATGATACACGAATCATGCATGAGTTAGCTAACTAATAACAAAAAGAGAAAAAAATATTACAACTTGGACTTATCTTGAATGAGATATGCCATGTCAGCCCGAGTTCAGCGAGATTCGTTTTGCTTGCTGTTGTTAGGTTAGCCGCCATAGATCTAAGATGTGTTTGTTGAAGTTTCAATATAACATGTCCCAAAAGATGTAAGATATATGTGTGATGTAACATCCTTGATGTCCACTTGGTCACCTTGTTGTATTGGGGTTTGTGCTAGGTAGTTGTAAAGATTTGAAATATGAACTAAATACCTTTCTCATGGGTCAACAGAGTTGATTCCTGCACAAATTGGGTCCACTTCCTTTATATTTTGGAATTTAGAAAAAATGATTGGAGATACCATCATATTCTGTAAATCTTAAATCTACTTATAATATTTTTGAAATCCACTCAATCATCAAATAATATCATCGTTAATCAATTGAATTTTAAACTATATACGAAAATTTCTTATAAAACCAAATAAAAAGATTCAAATATGTGCATTTAGAATCAAATAAATTTGAGATCCGTTGGTTTTAAGTTCTAGTCAAATTCAAATTTATCACTTGGAACGCAACCCTAGAGGAAAAAGGGATAGAGGTGCAGTAAAACGACTATTAAGTAGTACAACTTAGTTCGCAATAGTATAATATTATATTTGATGGGTGAATTTCTGACTTTTGTCTTTTTTTTTAAGTGATAAATAGTATCTTAATAAATTGAATATAATTTATATTTAAAATGAGATAAATATCCATACATTTAACTATTCTGAAACGCATAATTTTAAATTTATTCATTAAAGTCTCAATTTTTTTAACCTATTGTATGTGGATTTCTTGATTATAAATTCCGATTAACTATAGTTTTTGGTATTATTAGTTTAATAGTGGAGAATGATCTACTTTGATTTGACATTTAATAATGAATGAGTTAGCAGGTTAACGTCCTGTAGTCACAATTTTCAAAAACTGTCTATGCTCTAATTATTATGATTATTACTACAATAATGCTATTGAAACCCCTTGACTCGAGTATGGTGGAAAAGTTCCTTTGAGCACAAATTGGAACTTGCTAGTTGCAAGGAGATGCTTTTTTGTATTATATATAATGTGTTTTATAGATTATTTGATGCGTACAGAATTATCTTAAAGAACGAAACCTACAAAACAACACGTTAGTACTATGATGCTCAAATTAGTATCGAATTCAAAAGATAATAAGCGCAAAAAATAAAGCATAATCAAGAATCGAAGTATAACAAATGAATTCATAAGAGAAAATCATGTTCAAAGTGCAAAGAGAGTACCAAGAGAGTACAAAGAGAGAGTTGACAGCAAGAATTCAAGTTTGGAAGGTATCCCTCGCCTAGGGATCAAACTTGTATTTATAGGGGGGTGTCTTCCTCTAGTAAGAGTTTGCACATGCGCCCTATTTTTGGGCGGAATGGATAGAAGTTGTTAGGATAAGCTACATTCCGCTCTTATCTCTTGTTAATTTGGTCAATACAAGTCAGTCCCCATATTGAGGGGATCTTTCATCGATGAGAACTCCTAATCTGCAGGGAGTGAGTTTGAGTTTTTGAAGGAGCATCCCTCGATAAGTGTCTTCCATATTGACTTGGAGATACATTTGGCGGCCTAGGTTATGCCACGTGGGGCATTTAAATATGGATCTTAGGCTGATTGTTACTGATTGAGCCACATTTTTGGGTTCGGTCCTTGAATATCAGGGATGATCACTGCTTTCATGGGTTATTGGTAGACTACAGGAGACCCTGAACCCCTTTACTTTTTTTTGAACTAGATTTTTTTGGGTTATATACATCACTATTAAATTTATAATTTAATCGTATAATAAAATAAAAGTTATTACAAACAAATTGGTGAGAGTTTGTAGTAAGACGTAGCTGCAGAAGTAGACATGGAAGGTAGGTGTGGGCCCGGAGGCTCCACTCCAAGTTGCGGGAAAAGGGGATTAAGAGGCGCTCCTCCACCCCCACTAACCCCACTAGCAATGGCTGCTGTCCTTCCCTCCCTAAAATCCACCCACTATCAACCTTAATTTATCCTCCTCTCCTCTTTTATTAATTACTTCAAATCTTCTCCAATTAATAACCTAAACCACTCTCTATCTCTATGTCTGAATTAGGTGCTATTTGAGTTGTAATGAAATAAAGGTATCAGGTATTAATTAAGGTTGATTTCATTGATTGATTCCATCCTTGTTAAATAAATTTTTTAACGATTTATATTCATTTCAATTCTGATACAAATATATTGCCAATTTTGAACGAAAAGTCGTATGCACTTTAAGGCTTATATATTGTTTAAATTTCTCGTCTTTATGTGACATGTGATGATAGTATACACTCACCATCATAAACAAGATGAGTGATATAGGATGGTTCACGAACTGTCTCAAATTATATGATATATATTTGTCCATATCGAATGAACAACAAAATTACATACTATTTTCGAAAATTTTTATATATCTTTAAAGCCACATGGGTAGAGAAATTAAGATTGTAATATCAGATGTACTGCTAGTTTGTGACTAATACAGTTACATGCAAATTAAGGTGCTGAGAATTATGCAAACAGACATTTTGCATGATCTGAGATGCAAATATTACAAGTTTGTTGTGTATAAGGTTACGGAAACATCACTTTCATTGGGTGAAGCAAGAGGTTCAAGAAAATCGTGTTCCTCAGTGGACATCACTACGAGTTAGGGATTTATTTCACTATCAATCAATGGATCTTGATGTTGGCTGGCTTTGTATTTTTCTTTAATTTTAGGCAAAAAAGATTGAGTACGGTCTATTCTCCATAATAAAAATAAAAGGGATAGTGACATACTCACATTTATTTTCGTGATATATAATTTATTTATATAAATTATTTGGATCTTTTGAATAATTATATTATATATTCATAAAAAACGTAATTATTATTTACACATAGGGATAATTACATTTACACTCCATCACTTATTTTTTTTTATACAAATTATCCATATTTTTTGAAAAATTACAAAAATCATCCCTAGCATTCTTTAAAGGCTGTCAGGGGTAATTTTTGTAATTTTTCAAAAAATATGGGTGATTTGTATAAATAAACCATAGATAAGGGAATGTTAATGTAATTATCCTAAAATAAAACTAAAAATAAGATAAATTACATGGACACCTTTTAAAATTAAATTTAATTATACAAACATCCTATTTGTAATTGTAATTACAAGTAACACCCTTAATGATAGTGAAACTTCAAACAAATACCCCCAACTACACTGCAGATAAACTCTCTCATGAGCTGTATCTGTAATGTAAATAAGGTGATGGTAGTGTGTGTGTGTGTGTGTGTGTGTGTTGTTAAGAATAGGGAACTTATTCTTAATTGTTAAGAAAAAAAATGTTGTCCACTCACTCAACACTTTAAATGCGGACCTTCCGTTTTTGCTTTGTGCGCGAATCAATTTTACTTATAATCCAATCAAACCAGCGGTGCTCTGCCACCAAATAAGTAATGCCGCGTTTGGGTGGAATGATTTCTGCGTTATAAATCAAATAAGTAATGTTAGTGGAATGAATTAAGAAGCTTGGGCTTTATGTGGCCCAAGTCAATATCCACTAACATCATCAGCCCATGGGCCCTTCCACATTTACACCATCTATATTGCCCTTCCTACACAAACTTTATTAATTTGATTGGCACAACACCCAACCATTGACAACCAGAAGAAAAGAGAGCCCAAAAGACAGAGAAAAAAAACAAGAATCTTGAAGGGCAGCAGAAAGAACACACACATACACACATCTGTCTCTACGTGCTTCAAACATAATATTAGGTTTGAATTATTGAGGTAATGAAAAGAGGTTCATCATCATCACCATAAATGATCGGAATATTGCTCTTGTGTTATGATGCCCAGGGTGCGGGTGCAGGGGCAGGGGCAGGGGAGTGAGGTGTGGCTCTCCATCCTCTCCTGTAAGAAAGAGACATCAGAAAGCGATGAGTTTGCGTAACAGTGGCCACTTGTTTTTTAATTTGGGACTTGTAATATACGAATAGATCATAGTAAGATCCTTGTGCATTTGATTTCCCAAATCTAACAATTATGTGTACACACACATTCCTCACCATCTAACCATATGTATATATCAACTTCTTTCTTGTGGGGCAAACAAATACAACCACAAATGTATGACCTCAATCTCTTGCAGATTAGTCTTTGATAATTGTAAAAGTTTGAAGAAGATTCTTCGACTTTTGTAGCGGTGTTGGACCCAATACATGTCAATATCGATAATACAAAAATCAACAACTATATTAAAATAAGAAAAAAAAAAAAAAAAAAAAGAAACTACTGTAACAGTAAACGTACACGGACCATATATTGTAATGCCTCATCCAAAAAATTGCTGTCCATATACAATAAAAAAGTTGGTATACATATGTTTAGCTAAAGTTGGCCTGGGACTAAACACTACTACATATACATAACACTCTCATATGATTGGAAGAAACACATATTTTCTGGAAAACGAAAATATATAGCCAGAAGCGTAAAAGAATCTTGTTGTCCCTTCTCTGTCATACTTTGGCAGCAAGCAGAAAGAACGCACACAAATAAAATGTTAAGAACATAATTAGGTTCGCAGTTAAAGCTAATTTGCAAATTAAGGAGGTTTAAGTTTGGGATTGGTGGTGAGTAATTTCTTCATCATCATCACGAATTTCATCAGGTTCCTCCTCTGATATGGTGTCCAGGGTGGGGCAGAAGCTGCAGGGCTTGTGAGGAAAAATAACAAGAGATGGTGCAACCTCAACCCAAGAACTCAACAGCCCGACCACCATCCACTTCGCCATGTAATTCGGGAAATAGGATTGATTCAGAGAGGTTAATAATTAAGGTTTATTGTTTTGTCTGAAGAGAGGAGGAGTGATGGTTTGTTATGAGTTGGAGTTGGAGTTGGGGGGTTTGGGTGGTGCATTTATAGGACAAAACCAGGTGAAGGAATAGGGAGTCGAGGTTGTGGTGGGTGGAAGGAAGGACGGCTGAAGCAGCTGTGAAAGTGCAGTGCAGAAATTTCATTTTGGCATGTGGAAGGTGTGGAGAACCGTAGAAACCACAGAACTTAATAGCTTGCGTGCAGTCAGTTGTTCCTTCTGGATGAAATAGACACCAGAAAACAGAAACCACTCGACTGAAATAGGTTGTTGTTGTTAATGTTGACAACTTCAAACTATAGTTCACATATGGGAAATCTAACATTTCTTTCATATTGCTATATTTGTAGCATTTATTATGGAGTGAAAGCCTCTCTTTTGCTGTCCAATTTAACCTGGAAATGGACATTTTAATAGCTTGCATGCAGTCAATTGTTCCTTCTCGATCCTTCTGGATGAAAGAGACACTCGACTGAGTTTGTCTACTTGTACCACTCTCTTCTCTTTTTCTCTCTTAGTAAACGCACTCCATCTCTTCTTCTCAAACTGGTGAGAGAAGATAAGTTCTGTTCGAAATGCAATATCACAAGCTGACGCATAAATCCGTTTAATATTGCATTTAGTGCCCCATATACAAGGGGTGGTAAAATAAAGATTGTAAATATAGAGGTGTCAAACAATAATCCGAAATTATTATTTTTTGACAATTCTAGGATTTCAAGTCACTGAATTTTTAAAATGACCAAAATTTGCTAATATGTATAAATCTAAAGCTTTTTAAATTTGAAACAAAGTTGATTGGGTATGTCTTAAAACAACCTGACACATAAGCACTTACATGAAAAAAAAATGTATAAAATAAAATTTATATTATGTATATAATTATAAATTATAAAAAAATATTATATAATATAAATTAAAAAAAATTATAATCCTTTCCTCGCCACCGACGGTGTTGCCCTCAGCTGAGGTGGGCGAATGGCGTTACCCCCGAGCACTAGGCAACATTCCTGTAGCCCGACTGTGCGCTTATATGATAGGAAGCAAAAAGAAGAAGAAAATATCTTAATTGACAGTTGGTTTTGTATTACAATTCCATGTCAACAAAAACCCTTAATTTTGGTTCACGTATCAATTTCGGGCCACTTTTTAGAATTCGATGGTCATTTTATAATTGCCAAAAACAAAAATAATGCTAATAAAAGTATTATTTGCTATCTTTATATTAAGAGTTCTTATTTTGCTACTTCCCCTTCTTATACGAAACAATAAATGCAATTAAGACCCATAAATATTATATGCTCTTTTTATTGTGTGCAAGATTTTTGCGTGTGGGGGGTGGGTGGGAGGTGGTCCTGTAGGATTAGCATTACTCACTTTGTGGTAGCATGACTCCGATTTTCTCGCAATGCATCCTACTCCACCACTAAAAGTGCACACAATCATACGTGCCACAAAAAACATTGGTTTTATATATATTATTTTTGGGGTATTTTAGGTTTTAAACAAAATTTTAATAGAATTGTTTAACAGTGGTTCGTTCGTACATAGGACGAATGCCTCAATCACATGCAAATAATTAAGTACCCATCAATATAAAGTAAAAAGGGGTCTCTTACAATAGAATAATCAGTCCCATTTAACTTGTGATGATGTGGTAAATGTGGAGAACAATTGGAATGATCCAAAATGTAAAGAAAGGTCGGAGGTTGCTCAATATCAAGATTTAATAGCCTAACTATACAGAAGTCTTGTATCTGTCGCCTTGCCGACATATATATATATATATATATATATGTCAATTACGTACCGGTCCTAAATTGCTCCTATACACACTCATATATAATATTACTTAACTGCATGGGTCTAAAATTATAAAAAGAAAAGAATGCAAAGAGAGCTTTTATACACCAAATTATAATTTGAAGAAAGATGCAGAAATCGCCCATAAGAAAATAGTAAATAAGTATACAATTGGTGTTATCTGGTAAAATTTTCATTACATAACCAGAAACCTAAAACTACTCTTAATTATGCCTTCCGCTTTGGAGTGATAGTTTGATACATATATAGAGATTATCTAAATAAAAGGTTAATTACTCCTAAGATTATAAGGTTGAATTTGCAAAGAAGAAGATTGCAAATGGATCCTTAGTAGTTGAAACAAGGTTGCAAGGAAGATTGCAGCAGTTGCTCGTGTTGATCGTCATCGTCGTCGTCGTAAATGATGTCGGATTCCTCCTCTGCAATGGTCTCCAGGGTGGGACGACAATTAGTGGAGGGCTTGCGAGGGAAAACAACAAGGGTTGGTGCAACCTCCACCCAAGAACTCAACAATCCGACCCGCTTCGTCATCATCAGATTCATCAACAACTGCTGATCAGGAAATGGATTCTGTATATCTCTGTACTGAAGAGGGAGGAGAGGAATATTGATAGAGATGGTTTGTTGAAGATGGGAATTGGGAGTGGGGTTTTGGTGCAACACTAATTTATAGGGA
The DNA here is from genome assembly GCF_000512975.1 of Sesamum indicum. Lineage (NCBI taxonomy): Eukaryota > Viridiplantae > Streptophyta > Magnoliopsida > Lamiales > Pedaliaceae > Sesamum > Sesamum indicum. The sequence continues at coordinate 403,552 of NC_026149.1, read as the reverse complement.
GAAAGTGAGGAGAGTGGAAGGACTGGTGAAGTAGCTGCGAAAGTGGAGTACTCGCGTCCAATAATGTAAGAATTTAAGCATGTGGAAGATGTGAAACTCTGTCGGAATTGGAACCACACACTTGGCTAATTTGTCATCTTCTTTCATCAACCTCATCACGGGCGGAGCAACTAAAGTCCAACGTATGTATGGGAAATAAATATTTCATATTGTTAAATGTAGCATTTATGGCACCGACAGGCAGGTAGAGAGGACCCGTCTCTTTCATTGCCTAACTTAATTGTGTATGTAATCCCTCAAGTTCTCTCTCATCCCTCCCACTACTATCTAAACTAGTATATAGGCATGTGAAAATTTGTGTGCATAATTAATTTTAAATTTTAAAAAAATAATTATTATTAAAAAATATATAATAATTTTATGAGAAATTAGTGTGAGAGCAAAAATATTGCTCGTAATCCAACTTTGATTTTTGGGCCTAGTTTTGTACAAGTCTTAAGAAGATAACTTAAAAAAAAGTACGTTGACACTTCAACATTCAGATCAATAAATAATGATAAAGTAAGAATTCAAACTGTGAAAATGTGAAGTAAAATGATAATTCAATACGAGAGTACTTTGCAGAAAAATAACATATATAGTTTGTGTGAATATTGAAAAAATATTACCCTTTATCGAGGAGAAGGATCCTTTTTTAACAACCCTCACCCCTTGTTGACTGAGAGAGCCCAATCCTCTTGGAACTTGAGAAAGCAGTTTAGGAGATATTGACTCCAACTATTGCCAGCAAAGCTACTCATGCACCTGGCCTGGCGATTGAGGGGCAATCATATGCTTCTGTGAAAAAATTATCCTCTTATCGATGTTCTACCGAACTGAACTAATAATAGTTTTTCATTTAGAAAGAATGGCCAAGTTCCCTTAGTCGGTGCTGCTTGAGTCGCTCTTGCCTCTTTTGCACCTTCTTTCAGAGACCGGATCGGTGCTGCTTGAGTCGCTCTTGCCTCTTTTGCACCTTCTTTCAGAGACCGGACCGATTAGCACAAGGACAATATTCCCACCACAGGTTCTCAATTGCATCGACCCTTAATTACCTAGTAAAGATATCCCACGCAAGGAAAGGACAGTGTGGCATATTCTTTTATATATATACGATGAATGTGCAGCTGGGAAAGCCAAGATTCTTTACCTGAAGACTTCAGCGCTAACGCCATTTAACAGCTAACGAGGTTTTTATTCCAAGCTCGTACTAGTTGATTGAATCAAAGTCTTCACTCCCCGATCCTTCCCAAAAGCAAAAGGAGGGGTCGACAAGGATTTCCTAATTATTGGCCTTCAAGAGGATAAGCCTTCCCGTGAGATAAGTTTATCATATTCCTAGGGGGTTTAGAACAAGTCCAACAACCGTTTGGATCCTTGGGCACTTGGTGATCGTCACTCCTCTAAGTTGTCTAACTAGCATCCAGCCACTTGTGCACTAGGATACTATGGTGTCTCGGTGGCTGCCATGCTTGAGCCTCCCATGAGCCTTCATAGGTCTTCTTTCGGCTTCATGGCATCGAATCCCTTCAGGGTATTGGGTTTGAAGTTGCTTTCGCCTTGGATTTTTCTTTGGGCCTTTGGGTCTTCATTGTATTTTTCTCAAACAGGGGTTCTTCTTGGGTTATGTATATTTTTTGGAGCATCATATTGAAAAAAGAAATAAAAGAATAAAAGAGGGTGTGAGAGTTGAGAAGAGAGAGAAAAATAAAAATTATTAAAAACGTTCTTGCAATTGCAAGGTAATTTCTTTGTAGCAAAAGAAAAGGGTTCAACTTCTGGTAACTTTCTTTGTCCACCACCATTGGCATACATTGCAATACGATTAGTAGACCAAGCAAAGACAAGTATGTAGTCGTCTCAGAACAACTATATAAATGTAGGTAACAGCCCAACTTCTAAACGGGATGCTTCACTGTCCTACCACTTGAATAGATGATGTCGTAACATGCTTTATATGATTTACTTTCCCAAGGTCTTAATCATATAAAAGCCAACACCTCCTACAAACCACTTGCTCATCAACCTATACATGGGAGTTTATGTGCAGTCCTCACTATAAACATACAGTGACTCCATAGCCTTCCACAGTTCATTTCTCAAACATTTATGTTCTTTGGAGCAAAACGGTAGAAGCACAAACGTATAACCACAGTCTGAGGTAATATATCACTTCCGTTATGTTTTATTAGCACAACACATCATGCTAGAGCACTACAAAAGCATAATCATGTTCATGATCCCATCCCAATCCACCACGACTCTTTGAACTAAACACTAACTCCATCTGAAAAACAGAAAGTCAACCTCTGCCCTCAAATGTCAAGTTAATCATAGTTCAACATGCCGAATAAACACAACAAACATGCGACATACACACATACACATGCACATTTGTGCTAGACAATCATGCAACACAGTTTCCTTAGAGAGGCATCTAATGGCAGATGCAGGTATACAGTATACTTAATATGAGACATTTGCTGCTTTAATGACATACACTCCCAGTTACATCAAATGCGCATCAAGAAACATCCACCAGACTATGAACTAGGGGCAATATCAGTCTGGAATTTATCGAGTGGAATAGCAAATTACATTAACTCGATCCAATGCTTATGCTCAGCCATCAGCAACTACATGGCATGACTCCAATTCATGGAACATACAATTCAAGATGATTAAAGAAGGACAAAGACCTTAGGTGCTGCAGTGTTTTACAAATAAAGACTACATAGATATCTATAGCTGCTGCAACAAGTATAATGATCAAAGTGAAGGGATGTGGAAAAGACAGAACTCCCGTGTGAGGATCTAACAAAATCTAGCAAATGCATACGGTCTTAGCACCCCTGCACAATGTATTCCAACTAAACTGTTTTTGCAGCTAGGGGAAAAGGTTGCCCTCAATATTTCTCAGTAACTTGTAGGATGCATTGCGGTTCATCAATCAAATGACGCACACGAATCAAATGCGAATTGATCCACTCAGGAACTCCAAGTCCCACCATAGCCCAATCAATACTCAAAAATGAAACCATAATTATAAACTTAAATCTCATTTAAACTGAGTAATAGAAGCAGTAATTAGCATCCACATACTGCATTCAACTAAAAGAAAAGAGGAAGTACAGAGTAAAGCTAAAGAAACAAAAATATCCAAACCATAGAGATTCAGCTCGAAATCCAATCCAACAAAATCTCAATCCTGAGGAATCTCCACATCACCATCGGTAATTTCCTGCTGCAGATCCTTCGGATCCTTTCCGTCGACCGTACAACCAACAGAAACGCAGGTACCCAAAATTTCCTTCACCGTGCCACTCAAGTCCTTGGCCATGGACCGGGGGCGCATAACTTTAGCGATCTCAATAACGTCGTCAAGGGAGATGTTGCCATTGTGCTTGATGTTCTTGGTCTTCTTACGGTCACGCTCGGGCTCCTTGAGTGCCTTGATCACTAATGCGGCGGCGGAGGGAACGACTGTCACCTTGGCCTGACGATTTTGGACGGTGAGTTTGACGGTGACACGGAGGCCTTTCCAATCCTTGGCGGTTTCCTTGGCGATGTCCTCACCGATTTTCTTAGGGGAGAGACCGAGAGGGCCGATTTTGGGGGCGAGGGAAGAAGCTGCGCCGACCTCACCGCCGGTGACCCGGACGAAAACGTCCACTACCTGGGTTGGGTCGAACTTGGGCGGCATTTTTGGGCGGGTTAAGATATGTTAATGCGGCGGGGGGAATTGTAAAGAATTGGTGGAATTGGCAGGGTTTGGGGATGAGAGTTATAGTACTTATTTAGCTAGGGTTTATGTGAAGATTGGTGAAATGACTAATTTATCCTTCTTTTCTTATATGCCCCTAACACATGGATTCTAAGTATAAACTATAGTCTCCTGTCTAGTGCAAATCATATTATATGTATGTGGGTGTTGAAGGAATTGGTGAGTTATATTTTGTTGCCCACCCCACATTGATATGTTTAATGTGGATTTTGTGTTCAAATATGGCAACAAAAGGGAAGTCTTTTTAAGAAAAAGGAAAAAGGAAAGGTCAACAACAAACAGGGCAGGCCCAAATTTAGAGCCCATAGTACCTATAATCTTATTGTAGTTAGGCAATGCAAACAAATGAATGGGCTTATGATCCAAATGCCAATTATCAAATAAACCGAATGAAGTGGGTACAAATGTTCTTCAAAAACAATGGACATCACCCCAAATTTTTATCTAATTCAGGTTTGACAGAAACAAATCAATCACAGTATAATATATTTATTATGGAATTATTTATCTTTTTTTTTTATTGTAGAGAAATTGCACATTTAGTATATATATTACATTTGCTATATGATTTGTTCAAAGTGAGGCGGCACCGATGGTGGCCATGTAACTTGGTAGAAGCAAGCAAGAGCAAAAGCCAACAACTGTTTTCTACGAACAAAGGGTTTCTTAATTGGAAAAGCAACTATTAAGGAAGTGATGTCGTGTGGGATATCTTTTAACTCAATTGTAGACACTTACTTCTTATAGGGATACATCATACATGAAATGTTTCAACTACAAATACAACGACCACCAAACAAGTGGTATTAATTAGGTTCAGTGATTTTTCAGAAATTTGATTAGCTGTAACTCGCAACACCATGAACCCTAATACTATTCGTTATTTATAATTCTTTTTCTTTTTATTAATAAATAAATATGCATACGCCCAAATTCTCATTTAGACACAAAAAAAATACCCGTGAAATGAATCTACAGAAATGATTCCTCATTGTCAATTAATTGATTAAGTTAGCATCACTTTTCTTGTTAAAATAGACTGCTCTCACTCCTATTGTAGTAATAAAAAAATGATAATCGTCAGATGAAAAAATATGATGCGCAAACTTCATTGAATAAATCTCTTATGTAATTACAAACTTAGTATATTGGAGGGATAAATGAAAAATATTCAACTTTTTTTACAAAGGTGATTTATTTTGTAGAATTAAATGAAAAAAAAATATACATGATTATATGGAATTAATCATATAGCAAATACATTATATATATACTTGTTATATATTAATAATACAACAGTTATTATGATATTATTATTTTACTATATATGATTAAATTTCGTACAACCTTATTTTCCTGAAAACTCAACTCAAGAACAGATTAAACATGTAACTATATTATTAAAAAAAAAAAAAAAAGCAGATTAGAGATCATGTAAGTGGTGGAGGCGAAGGATTGGTCCACGTACAATTCCATCTATAAACTTTGTACTGTTGGGATTGGGACGAAGTCTATGTCTTTCCAAGTTTTCATATTGACCAAAAAAATAGTCTTGTTTCTTACAAGGAATGTGAGTAATGATCCACTTAATTCCAACGTGTCACTCTCATATGGGTTGGGTGAAATTAAGCAATTCACTCACGCTTCTTTCCCATTCATACCATAATTACATCTTTGATCTAAATTATTTTTATTTTTTAAATAATTATACATACATCTAATAAAATTTTTAACTTATTTATACAAATTATATCTATACCTTAAAAATTTAAACATGCATATTTCTTTTTAAATTGATCACATGTAAATATTAATTCTACCTTGAAGCAAATTGATTATAATGAATTTTAGAGTAATTTTCAACTAACATATGCTATTCATTTATATTTTCACCTTGCTTGCCCAAAAATATATCAATATTATAATTAAATTAAATTAAAATGGGAATAGAATTCCGACAATGAATTTAACTTTTTGCAATCTGTCCCACTTCAAATCATAATCTGGATAATCCAAATGAGAGGTCCTTCTCCATTTAAATATATAAATTATACAACAAACATTAAAAAAAATAAAATAAAAAGAATCAAAACTACTGCAGTGCTTATCCAATACCCAACATTATATATATGTATATGTATATCTATATCCCGGCAATCAACCTCTCAATAAACTCTCGTTGCGAAACAGACCTTCTCATCAAACATCTTCTCACTCGCAATTCCACCACCAATTGCAATGGCAGCGAGAAAGAGCCATCGCTACCTCGGCGCCACCAGAGTACTGTACCTGGATTCCCCTGACGACGGTGAATTCGAACTCGACGAAGCTGAGGTTTGGAGCACCAACCAAATCGTACCCGAGACCAGAAAACAGGTTTCTCACCACACGCGGCCGCTCCGGAAATCGTCTGCCGGTGAACATCCCGGACTGGTCTAGGATCCTTGGCGGCGAGTACAAGAGACGCGCCGGGGAATGCGAAGATGAGTTGGAGGAGGATGAGGATGGAAATGAGAGAATACCTCCCCATGAGTATTTGGCGAGGAGTAGAGTGGCGTCTTTGTCGGTGCATGAAGGTGTCGGGAGAACGCTGAAGGGCAGGGATTTGAGTAGGGTTAGAAATGCTATTTGGAAGCAAATTGGATTTGAGGATTAATTATTATTAGCTTAATCCAACTTAACCCACGTTAGTTAATTAAGTTTTTCTTGTCTGATTTAAGGATTGATCCTCTTGGGGTTTAAGAGCTGACAATGGGGATTACTGATATGTCAACATAATGTTTCAATTTTGTTGTTTGTTTGGGTAAGCATGGATGATGGATGTATCTATCTATATATGTATTTTATTGCAGATTAGATGCCCAACTGCCAAACAGAAGAGACTTTACTCTTACGCCACGCTTCTTGCCAACCATTATCAAGAACCAAAAATCTACAAAATCACCAGTTCTTTTAGCACACTTTTTTTCTTTTTCCTCGGGCACATACTCATCAACATCCAAATACAAGACCTCCTCTTCAAAAATTTTGAGTCCAATCCACTAGCTTGTCCTCCAAGAACCAATTAAGTGGGTGGAACTTGGAAAATAAACTAGCTAAGAGAGATGGTTTTATTTATACTTCTTAATTTATGGTTTATTTATACAAACGATTCTTGTCTTTTATTTAATATAAAACAATGTAATTTGTTTAATATGTTTACGTTTTTCGGAGTGTATGTGATGCGGCTTGCGACTCGATCGATGTCCCGTTGCGCGAGGTATTGTCCGTTTGAGGTTTGTATGAGTATCATGATTTTATTCTAAAAATGTATCTTGTTAAGGAGAAGAGGTCTTGGAACTTATAAGTCACTCAAGCTCCTTTGCAATCATATGGGACGCGTTGCTAACATCATCGGCCCCCCAAACAAAGGATACATGACCTCTTTCCCAAAAACGGTGCCAAAATGATGGATGATCTGATTTCCAGAGGTAGATTATCGTTCAATGTCTGGGCTCGGGGTACGGGGGAACAAGCTTGGAACCTGTGCAAAGAGACAAGTGCCGAACTTAACCATGCGTGAAGCACTCTGATACTCAAGTTTGTGTCTAAATAAATAGGTCGTGTATCGGTATGAATAGTGAATGCAGTTATTAATAGTTATCTTGACTATCTTAAATGCTGAGGTATTTTGGGCTAGATGGAAGGATTGAAATCTGTTCGTCAAGGTGATGCTGGACACGTGTTCCTCATCCCTTGCTTTCTATTAACTTGTGTACTTGATGAGCTTTCTTGACCTCTATCGGTAGGCTCATATCACTTTTGAAATACTTTGGGCCCATTTTATCGTTTTGGGCCTTGCTTCTTTTATCCATGTGAGTATGTGTATAATATTTTAAAAGCATTAGCTAATTTAGGAATGTCTTTTGATTATGAATAACTTCACACATTTTTCTGTTCTTTTTTTTTTTGGTTATTTTTCAAGCATTTATTTTTTTATATTTGAACCGGTTTCAATCAAATCAGAACTAATCTCAACCAGTATATTTTGTTTCTGATATAATACATGTAAATTATTAACAGAGTGAATAATCACGTAAACAAATAATCTTTTTTAAAAAGGATCATCTTATAACCGTACGTTACAGATGAGCAGAGATGGGTGATGATTGATACTGTGCTCAAAATACAGAGAATACATTCAAATAATAAGACAAGTTTCCATGAAAATCATCATTATTAATGATGTATCAATATCATAATCATGGAAAATTTACTGACAATACTCTATTTCCCCTTGTCGTAATTTTCCATTCTGGTAACAATAGTTAATAGATTGAATTTTCTTTCTATTTTAAATTATGTTGTATTTTTTAATTTATTTTATATATACACATCACGTATATAAATTTTATGAGTTTTGCCAATTGATATCTATTTATCGAAGGAAAATAAAAAAAAAATATTAAGTATAGTTTTTTAAATTATAAATAATCTATGTATACTTATACAAAATTCCAAATAATGACAATATAATCACCCCTAACATATTCTAATCCAAAAGTGAGTGTATCAAAGTTTGTCTGGGATTCGAACATTTGGAGGTGGATGGTGGCTCAAGTCCACATCAATCATTGGGCCTACGCATCTGCATTCGGCGTCTGGTAGTCTCCAGATCTCTCTGTTTGGGCCCATTCCTAAGGTAAGTGAGAGTTCAGTGGTGATTATATATTTAATAAATAAATCCATATATAATACCATCGTATTATTCTTTTCCATAAATAAATTTTTATGGAAGCATAATTTTTATTGTAATTAATTATTATGATAAAAGATAATTAAAAATTATACTTTTATTTCATGATCCATAGTCTGTTTATAAAAATTATCCATGCCCTTTTTATAATTATAGAAATCACTCCTAACAGTAAAAAAGTAGGGATAGTTTGTATAATAGTGTTAATATTTTTTAGTGGGTGTCTGTGTATTGCCCAAAAGGCATGAGTGATTTATGTAAATAAATTATAGTTTAGGGGTATAAATATAATTATTCTACGAGAAATTATGGCAACTATTAATTAATCACAATTGCTATATATTACGCGTGTTTGTTTTTGCGTGCGTTCAAAATATTAGTTATAATTAAGAATCATTTAGTCATAGCTAAAATAATTGCAAAAGGCAATTGATTATTATTAAATTTTAAGTTTTTATATTAATTTTATTTCACTCTAATAGATAGTATCAATTTATGAAAATTTTTATAATATAATAATTTATGATATAAAAAATAATTCATATATTTGATGTATTTATTGATTTTGGAATGCAACTACAGAAGTTGACAGTGTTATAGAGTCGTGATTGTAGTTGGTAGTTATTCAACGACTTTGATAGAAATCACGGCGTATATTATGGGATAATGGTAGGCTCTGAAAACAAAGAAGAAATCAATTTCATCATCATAAAACAACACTATGGAAATGGCGTTGTTCCTTCATCTTCAGCCATCCACGTGTCATTTCCTTCTGTCATCGCCCTACTGGATCCTGGCCCTTATATTATAAAGTATTTAAAGAAATCGTTCTTTCTGAGATGCGGTAAAACTTCAATCCGCAAGCAACACGACTTTATGGAAGTTGAAGTTTTCAGGGTGACGCCTACCACATACGAGCATATTATTAGTGGACCCCACTTGTACAACGTACTTCTCACACGTACGTGCGTGCACCGGGCAAGTGTCCAAATCTAAACAATTAATAATTTATTATTTTTTAATAAATAAATTGCAATAACCCATCTCCCACTGAATAATATATCTATTCAAGTAGTAAATAAATAAAAATACTTATATAAAATAAGACAAATATCCATACATAGCATAAGACTGAAATTTATAATTTCAAATTTGTGTTCGTTATATTTATTATATATACACAACAACAGCAACATCGTGCCACGATAATTAATATTTAATAAAATGAGTTAACGAGCAAGACGTACGGCGCGAGAACAGGAAAAGTTGCATCAATTTTATGAGAGGTCCAAGATAGTAACCATATGACTTTTGTTCCAAACATAAAACTATTAATAATGTTTCAACTGTTTGTTGATTATGGGGATTAATTGCCTGCACAAACACTAGAAAAACAACCAACATTAGATATCCCAAACATATTCCTAAATTTATGTTGGATCCCAAGGACAAAATTTCATTCTGTCATGTTCCCAACAAGGAACAAATTCCAAACTCAACATTACGGTTAGAACACGGATCTAAGCACCTACGTTGTCACTGCTTGAATCAGCAACAATTGTCAACCTTCTCGCCGTTTTCATGAAGTTACTGCAACAGGGACACACACATAAGTTTAAAGTTTTAGGGAAGACAATGATACTCGTGTGAGTAGAAAGAACAAAACATCTCACCTAAATGGTTCGTCACCAAGTTGCCGGACTACTCCTGCGGTGTCTCGATAGTGGACATGATTCGGAGTTTCCGAAATTTCATTCCCGAACATGTCTGTCAATTTCCTGTGCAGCTCTTCATAGGAACCGAGCAGAGAAAGATCAAGAGTCCGGCCCACGTCCTTGGATTCCATGAAAACTTTGCAGTGCTCAATCTCTAACCTTAGTTCCGATTGAAATACTTCACAAGAAGAGCGCTCGGGGACATCACTCCGATGAAAAGTGGAAATGGATCTATCACAAGTATTTCCAATTCTATCAGCATTGCAATCGGAAGAATTATTGTCAGCAGGGATGGTGGAGACAGTGTCGCTGGAGCTACTCTGTTTCTTGACAATTATTGGCTGACCAAAAAGCAAAAATGGGGCTGACTTCTCATTATGGGATTTTTCTCTTGATCCCTGAGCTGAATTTCCCATGGTTAGAAGACTAGTAGTATTTTCATTACTGCCAGGCTTGAGGGTGACGGAATTGGGGTCTCCACTAGATACGGAAGCTCCATCGCGAGGCAGAAAACCAACAGGAAACAAACCTGATTGCAGTGTAATGAGGTTGAGATCTGATAATGATAAACCATATTGAGCATGCCTGGCTCCCTGCATGCCAGCAGGAGTCTTGTCGGCAAGACAACCCAAGTGGTTGCCAGACCTACGAACGTGGTTGCCGCAAAATGCTGGCAAAGGAAGTTGTCCGTCTAGAGGGAAATCTGGATTCTGCTGGAGTCTCAATTTCTTATGTGGAGGTGAGAAAGGTGAGAGATCGATGGTGGGCATGTTTGATACTAATTCCACCAGCCATGGGCTCACGCGTTTCACATTTTGAAGTAAATCAGGCTCATCCCATCTCACCTACAAGGATTCACTTTTATAAATACATGGATGTTCCAACACTCCTAGCAGATATTGTCCGGTCCCCAGCCGAAAGAAATCCATTAAACGATGAGAATATAAATTTGCAGTTATCATCTTTCAGCAAGCAAAAAATTAAAAGACTCTAACAAGATTCTGGAATAATCAAACTATAAACTTAAGATATGCATCACAGGTCATGTCTTTATATGCAAGATAATTTAGGATCCGTAGTAATAGAGCAAGTATGCTTTGGCAAAACGGAAACAGTTTTCCGTGGGACAACATTTTGCACCACAAACTGAGGCCTACAGCACAATTGTTTCAGAGAAGTAACGACGAACTAAGCTAAAACAAGTTACAACAAACAGAAATCAAAACTAACCTGGAGAAGCCTCCAAGGCGAATTAGGCCATCGAATGGGATCAATAACTTGGACTGATGATATGGTTCCCATGAACCAACTTATACGCGATGAATCCTCCGTCTCAAAGGCCATCTTGAACCTCATCCCTGAGCACCAATGTATTTGCATTGCTGCCTTTACGAGAGAGGCCTTTACACAGAACTCGGGAGTGCTAGCTCGAGGATAGTAAACCACATCAAAGGGTTGTCCACTGGCAGCAAGAGTTGCAGCTTCAATCACGTCTTCTGCCTTCACCTGTCCCCTGCTTATCAAACTCCCGCCCTCATTTTCGTTCCTGTTTCTAGTCAAATTGCTCTCCTTCTTACTCAGAAGTGCTTGAAATCCTCCACATGGCACAATGCCTTTGCCACCTATTTGACTCCACCCCAATGACATTTCAGGTTCGCCACCAATTCCCCTCTTTGCACGTCTGATTTCAACACAAAGATCGCCGTTTTCTGCCCTCAGAAACACAATTGAATCACCTGCCACAAGCTTCTTATGGTTTACGAAATTACTCCATCCAGTTGTCAAGAGATGCCGCCTCGGTGTCCCTCTGTAAATATGCCTGAATTTCCAAATCTCCCCATGAACATCCTTTGCAAGAATAGTCTGAACCGGAGGATCTGCAGAGTAGTCTAGCCGAGGAAAAATTGTCTCAGCACAATACCTAGGCACTGAAAATCCTCCACCATTGTTTGCATCCGACTGAGTTAACGTCTTTGCAAACGACGTTGGCTTGTCTTGATTCTCAGTACCATTGAGCCTAATAGCCCCATCATTATCAAAATCAACTTCATTCCCAGCAATCGGGACCAATCGAATTTTCACAAAAACCTCATCAGTCTCAGGATCTGCCATGAACTTAACCGCAGATACTTTACAGGGTATATAAGATGGAAAAGTAGGATAATTCCCAATATCAACTTTCACACAAGCATGCTCTAAATGACCTTGAGGAAAGTAAAACACCTTAGAATTTACCGGCGGCATTTGCACCATGCTACCCGCGCAGGCATGCCACAAATGAGAATCCAAACATTTCTCTGTTTCTTTCATTTTCCCTTTGGATTCTATAAAGGTAATCATTGGAACCAAGAATTTTACACCACAACAATCAAAACCCAGAATTCAGTCCGTGTCCTCTCTTGCAGACATAATAAGTAAATGCTGTCACAAAATTAAAGACAAATTTCTGAGACACAGGTATGAACAACTCATGCAAAAGCAGAAAAAAAAAAAAAAAAAAAAAAAAAAAAAAAAAAAAAAAAAAAAGAGAAGGCAAAGCATACCAACGATAGTAAATTTAGCAAAAAGAATTGTAATTTCTTACAGTAATTGTCACCGGCAGGCAAACAATCCCATCTGAAGGAACACCAAAAAACACATTTTTCCTAGAAAACCAAACTCCTAATCTTGGAAAATCAGAATCCCAATTGTCTGAAAACAAATGATCCTTGTACGGAACCCAGAAAATCCCGTTTTCTTCAATCTGACCGCTCTGCTAAAAACTCTTCATCTCAGTGCAAGAAGCCCACAAAATCTTTTCCAAGAAACTAAGACTACATGGACAAAATGAACTCTTCTCTACAAAAAATTGAAAACCCTCCTCCAGATTCTCTGCTCTTCCACTTCTCACCCAAAAGTACTCAACTTTTCAAATAAAAACTCAAAGCAAATCATGAATTTACGGAAAATTTAAGATGAAAAAAAGAAATAATCAACCAAGAGGCAAAATTACACTTTCACTTCTAGCTTTTCTTCCATGCTTACACTCAACTCCCACTCTATATACAGAAAGCAAAATCTTTCTTGTTTCTCTCTCCAAACCGTCCTCTGCCAAAAGTCCTTTTTGTTTTCTCTCTCCTTTGTCCTTAATTTCACCTGAAGAGTTTTATTACTGTAACCTATGACTCTTACTTTTTGCTTTTGTTGTTGAATCAAAAGGATATATTAATATTTCTTACCTTTTTCTTCGGATCTGAAGAAACTTCTAATGTACTTTGGGTAGCCAGCACAACAACAAAGATCTTAAAGCAATCTAACCTACTACCTAGTATCACTCTTACTCTGCTCGTCTAGTTCATTCAATTTTACTTCTTTTTTTTTTTTCAATATTTCCAACTCAAATATTATTACAAATATAAAATTTTTATGAATCTTTTATGTTTTATGAACTGGCTCTGGTCAACATATAATGTCGATTCAACAAATATTTAACTTATTTTTCCTCAAATTAACAAATATTCAATATCATCATAATTTTAGAATTTGACGTGAAGAGAGTCGTATTCCTCATTTATACTTACTTCGATTGTAAGAAGGTAAGCGTTGTCTTCTAACAAATTTTTTTATTTTAAATTTTACTAAATATATAAGAATAAGTATTAAATCCCCACCTAAACACAAACGACTATTTAAAAAAAAAATTAAACCTATTAGTTTAATCATAAACAAAGACAATTTCCACTGTTTTTCCCCTTGCTGATCATTACCCATTTTGTCCCTTTGCTTTTTTCTAGACTTGAGTAATAATATAGACTAATGCATGTGGTAATTTATTTTATTTGTTTAATAATTATAATATGAATAAACACATTCTGTTTGTTGGATTCAATTCGATACTTGTTCATTAGTGTAATTGTATTAGTTTTTATTAAATTAATTTTGTCCTGAGAGTTTGAAAGGATCAAGGTATTGTAGTTAGTGAAAAAAACAGTGGAATTAATTAATTAATTAATTAGTCTAATCTTAATTTCCTTAATTGAGGCAAGTCAATAGTTGCCCTAAAAGCAAGGCAGGCAGTCTGAGTCGGTAGACAAGGAAATGAACATTAAAAAATGTTGAGGGGGTCCAAAGATGTCGTCATTAGAATTGTATTTTCTTTTTTTTTTCCCACCCATTAATTAATATATTCTTCAAGATTACGTCCATCTACTCATTTTTCCTTATAATCACATCATGAACAAACTATATATGTATTAGTTGTTTGAAAATTTTAATTTCTTTAATGCAAATATATAAATATTTTTGTTTACAAATTTTCATGATGCACCAAAAATGTAAATGATTAATACTGCAATTTTTAAATTAGAAAATATGATTTAAATGAGTCAATTCGATTATCAATATTCAAAACAGAGTGTTCTTTCATGATACGAATGCAAATACAATATTTTTCTTTTTTTTTTTAATTACTCTCACTTTTCTCATCTTTTCTTCTTCATGGTCATGAGTTTGGGGATTTTTTGGGAAATTCCCCATCTTTACATATTAATGGCCTAATTAATTCCTATTATGTATACTAATTAAAAAGAAAAGAGAGTTTTGTACTCATAAATGACGGTTAATGATACTGTCTAATTTATTTAATTATATTTAACTAATAAATTAGTTTTTTTATTTATTTTTTTAATGTAACTAAAAAAATAGAAAATATATTTAAATTTAATATGTTTTGATTGAGGGGGCACCATCTTATGTAGAAATTATTTATGGGATAGTAGAAAAGAGAGGTGTTTATTAGTTGTAAGGAAAGCACAAGATGCAAGAAAATGATTAGAATGTGACTAAGGGCATTGCCAATTGCCATATGCCTCCAAGAGTCTTGAAATCATTATGTCATGGACTATGCCCACTCACTCCATACTGCCGCTTCCCATAAGGCAACGAATATTTTCTAATTTTTATCCTCTATTTCAAGGAGAGTTGTTATTTTTAGTTTTTCATGAATTACTGAGTTAGACATTTTTAATTTTGTACGAATTGATTTATAAAAGTAAAGTTGCAATTTAATTAAGTCATATGTAATTACGTGTAATTCTCATATCAAATTAGTCGAAAAAAAACTAAACTTGCTAAGATTTTAAAGTTATAAAATTAAATTACAAAACTCAATTCTTGTAGGATGAAAAATGTCGAGCCTTCAATTACTGGATTAAAATTACACTTTTTTCTTGTACATAGCAACACACATGAGTGTAAAATGTGAATGTGTGTTTGTATGATGCAAATATATAATTATGGTTATTATTAGGATAAATGTCTGATCAGTGGTTGGACGAAAAAACAAATAACAATATACGTACTGCATGTGGGGCTCAGAAAATAATTAAAAATAGTAACGACAAAAGACTCTAAGGACATGCATGTTTTTACTTAAATTGGGTTGATTTTGTGACACACCAAACGTCGTTTTTTTAAATTGTCTAGTGACTGATTTTTAAATTAATGAATTATAAATTTATAAATTATATTGACATGACTGATTTACATATATTACAGTTGTAAAAATCACAATAAAAAATATATTCCAAGTGTGAATAAACTTGAGGTTCACTCTATTTTATATGTTGGAAACTAGCTAGTTATCCAATTGACTTGAACATAATATTGGTGGAGTCTACAAACTAAATTCATTGCGAGGGCATGAACATGGACTTGGACCAATGGACCTACAATAGGCTATTTATGTAGCTCCCCTTACCACATTGTATTTAAATACCATTAATTATTATATACTTTCTTTAATTATAACCCCTCTTATAAGATATCTTCATTTATCAATATAATATATAAATGTATCAAGAGATAACAGGTATATCCAAAAGATAATATTTACTCTCTCCAAATGCCCTCGTATACAAAACTCAAAGAAAAATAACACAACAACTAACTGTATAAAATTTTAAATGCAAACCGGGCAAGAGACTAGCATATTTAATATTCTCATAACCAAAAATATTGGCTTTAAATGTCACAACTGACCCACCTATTCACAATAACAGCATGACCTATCTCCTGAAAAAAAAACATGGCAAATTTGATGAGTTGCCAACTCAGTAAGTACTAGTTAATTAGCCTATATATGTATATACATATATAGGCATGTATAACAGAAGACCACTTCATTCAACGATAACAATCAACCAGCATTTATTTTATAATAACAAAGTTGCAATTTCGATTATACCAATCAATCGATACTTGTGTCACAATTTCATGAAGTCATGAAATAATAATACTAATAATCAATCGAAACTAATATCAGAATCAAACACCATACTCAATGTGATTCATGCATTATTAAAGTTTAATTCTCTTAATTTTTAATTATCTCTTTTGAGCCCTGCTTAGCCTAACCGAATCATATTATGTGGTTTTGCCTGTTCTAATCATCTTAGTCAATGTCATACAATCAACATCACAAAGTATGCATTGTATGTGATATCCCCACACTGGTCAAGTGTGTAGCAATCCAAGCGCAGGTCATCATACCAAACATGGCACTCTCACACCACCCCAATGTGTAGCTAACAGCATAGGATATTCCCCTTATCCGAAATACCCCGGTATTCTTCGCGCCATGATACCTAGCTATATATTCATTTTTCTCATATCATATATCGCATTATCATGACAGCACACAGGTCATCATTAATGACATCACGTCATTGTAAACCATTGAATATGCTCAGGTTAGGTAAGCCATCTTTTCCATCTCAATAAATTATTTATGTTTTATCAACTCCATAGTTTAGTTTGTTCGACACTCATCTCAGTGTATCATTTGCACATTGACAACTTCACAATTTGTTTTTAGTCAATCATCAAATGAAAATGTGCCACAATCATGTACAACAACTCCATCATTCGTTTCTATCTAACAACGAAATCAATCAATTAGGAGCATGTTACGATCATCTCTATAATTCAACTTTATTCACTACATGTATCACACAACATAGCCAAAACATATAACAACCACTTCATGAGACAGCCATATAATCCAATTAAGTACATGAAAATTTATGATCAAGTGCACAGGTAAACAAGTAGATACATATATATATAGATCCAATTAACTATACTTACCTCAAATCTCAAAATGATTCAGTTAACACAAAGAACCGCTCAACCCTCTATCTTGTAGTCATGTCCTATAATAAAAGTATTATACATATAATCAATATATTAAGAATATCATAAATGGTAATAAGACATTAAATAATATTCGTACATTTCCACCAATCTTTTAATATTTCATTTATATCGAAATTTAGACCTCCATTCCATTTTCTTCTAAATAAATAAATTTTCTAAACTTCTCAAATATCTTTTTAATTTATCAACTAACTCATAAGAATTCATTTAATCGTACCCCTTTTATCTTTCTAATAATCGTTCTTAAATAACATCCCTGAATTGAATCATCACGATAATCTCATTTTCTTTTTAAAAATCATAATATTTCTCAAATATAATTTTTTAATATTTCTTAAATATAATTTTCGAATATTTCTAGAAGTTTTTTATTAATTTTTGTTATTATATAATTTAATTAAACACCAATACATATAGCTATCATTTGATTAACAATAATTAAATTTAACAAATCTAATAATTTGATCAATCAATTATAACATTTTTAAATCAAATGAGATATTTAATTCACCACCAACTTAAATAGTCAATTCATGAAATATTCTAATTAAACAATATATCGATCAATATAAATTATATTTAGTAAATGGGCTAACCAAATAATATAATTATATAAATTAATAAAAATTTTAATTATTAAAACCTTACCTGTTTCGCTCTCATCCGAAAATGGAGGGGTTTACTGTGTGTGCGTGTTAAGCATATGTGTTTGTGCAATACAAAAATATATATAGATGTGTTAAAGTGAGCCGGTGGGGAGTGATGGCCCACCGCCACATACTTATTATATATAGATAAATATATATTATTTATTTTTATTTAATTTAATTTTTTTTAAAATATCACTTACGTTTTTCTTAATTTCTTAATTAGTATTATTTGATATCAATTTATAATGAATTCCAACTTACTCTATTCAAATTTTAATATATTTGAATTTCAACCTATAACTTATTTATAATAAAATTTAAATTTTTTTAATAGTAATCAATTAGTCTCTTAATAATGTGTAAAATATTATGAACGCCACAATTTACAAGTTAGAAAATGACAAGTAAGAAGTGATGAGTTCATGAGGCTAGCATATCGCGCACATGTTGCGCCAATAGTTATTAAGCTGCTCTTATTTAAAATTTAATGTAATTATGTTTTGATGTTTTATTACTTAAAATATTACAATTAGTATTTTTTATATTTGATTTTGTCCAACAAATAAATCAACCTGTTAGTAAAAAATCATGAAAAATGCTGAAATGTGCAAAAGAAATTAAATAAAAATTTATATTTTTCACTGATTGACTTACGGACTTATTGTAGATTAAATAAATATTTTCTGAGACAAACTACCCTTATAAGAATGAAGATGTATAAGGATCGTTTGGTTATCAATAATAAGTCAGTAATATATCAATCGAAGTAAATACAAATTTTCATTTAATTATTTTACTGATATCAATAAATTCTGTTGAATTTTAACTAATGAATAGATCTATTTATTAAATAAAAATAAATATTATAGGTATTAAATATAATTTTTTAAATCACATAAAATTTAAGTATAATTACAACACACCTCAAGAATGATGTAATTATCCCTTAACAATATTATATACGTACGAGGTATGCATATGCTTCATCTGTCTCTATATTGACATTCTCCCATTTAATTTCAACTACATCTTAAAATAAGTTTTTTATTTTTTTAAATAATAATTTTATTTATACAATTAATCGCCTTATTATTATTTAGAATAGTTGTTTAAGACTCACATTATGATATTATGTATTTTATGGATAATAATAAATTTAAATCAGATTTATATATTTTCAATTCTTATTTAAAACATGGTTTTCAATGTGTGAAAATGCACATTACAAGTTAGGATGAAGAGGATGTAAATCCAATTTTGTATTGTATTTTATGTACTTTGATTTTTAGCCATTTTATTTTTAAGGATACTAAATATGTCATATATTTTTTTAATTTGCAATTTTGGTTTTTAAATTATTGAAATTTGCAAATATTTATAAAACAAAAGTACTCGCCCTGCGCGTCCTTTTTTACGAATCATTAATTTTTTATTGGGGTTCAATTTATTTTAATAAATTATGTATAATTTTTTTAAAAAATAAACCTCATGCTGACACCCCTTGTAGTGGCTGATGGTCTTATAAATATTACATTCATATGCAAAACATTATATGTTAATAATTATTTAAGTATTAAATTCGTAAAATATTGAAAATAGCATGAATTTAATTGCAACAAAAAATTAAACTGCAAAAGCCCAGTGAGCCCACTCTATGCTGACAGCTACAAGACAACAAACGGGCTGAGGAGGTTGACTCTAGAAGTCCAGGGGAAGCACGTGTCAGGAGATGAGTGGAGAATGACGTATGGTGTTTGCCCAACCGCTGACTGCTTTGCCGGTCTGCGGAATCTTTGCCGTTTTTGTTACTGAGAAGAAGGATACAGTCGTCGGGGTACGTTCGTAAATTCGCCTTGGTAATTTCTCCAAATATTGGAAAAATGTTGAAATCGTGAGGATAAAAAATTAAACATAAATTTAATGAAATTTAGCGGTGGAAAAATTATACCATTTATATAAAGTGGCTTCATGTATAATTTATTTATCAGTTAAATATTAAGGTACTCAATGGGGTGAGAGTCCTCCAAAAAGTCCCATGAACCTTTTCCTGAAATAAGTCCCAAGGAAATTAGAACTCAAAAGAAGAATTGGTCTCTTGGAAGCTCAGGGGGCCCAACATCACCTTGGTTGCCAGCAAAACACTTGTCTAGGTTAGCAGATATTGTTCGAGAAAAACCTAACACAGAGATCCGGGAAGATGAACTCCTGAAGAAGTGGGAGTCTTATTCTGCCAAGGACTTTCAATAAAATCGGACTTTCTTTAGATTTCTCAAATCAACAAATCAGAAATTCAAGGAAATTTATCTACTGGCAACTACCTTCCCAACTCCCTAGGTAGGGAACCAGACTCCTATACTACTGTGGGACTTCGACTATAAATTCAAGTTTTGGCTCCTCATGCAAGGGGATGATTTTTTTTTTAGCATACATAAACAATTTATGCCATATATACTTATTTTTACTCATTCTTATAACACAACTTGCTATCTTATTTTTGTGCTTTCCCTTTCCAACATTAATTTTTTTAATATTACATATTGAGTTGGGCATTGAAATATTAATTTTTTTTTGTAAGTTTCCATCTTTAAACTTGCATCGAATTTGACCCACCAAGAAACTCAAATCCACAAACTGTTTTATCCATGAGCTTTTTACATGCATTAATAGAGCTTATAAGATATTCAATATCAATTTTGCTATTAATATGATAAAAAAGTTTGTTAAAATTTTATAAATAAATTAAGAATTCTGTACTTTTTCTAAATAATCTTAGAAGCTCAATTAAAAAAAATATTATTTAATATTTTAAAAAACTTATAGTTTCCTCAACCAACCTCAAAATTTGGAGTTTGAATTAAGACATAGGTTTAATAAATTACAGTCTTGGGAGGTCTCCAAGTGGATTTTTTCTTTCTTTTTTTTTTTTTAATAGAATGCAATTTGTTGCATCATTTAATATATTTAAATTTACAGTTAATTTAATACATTAATAATCTAAATCAATAAATACGAAATAAAATATAATACACTATTATAAAAATAAACATATATCATTGTAAAATTACAAGTTAATCGAAAAAGCAAATCCTGGTTGTAGATGTTTTGTTATTGTGGATGTGGGCATGCAAAGCCGAGGAGACCTACACATTGTGTAAAATGTCCTTATCAAATTTTGTGGCCCAACCTAATTATCAACCTCTCATTTCCGAAATGAATTTTCATTGTCATTTTAATGGGCCCCTTTTTCCTCTTTTAATTTTGGGTCTAAACAAAAATACGTTCAAGCCATTTTACAAAGACAGAAATGGTTGTCTGTTGTCTGCAAGAGAGAGAAAATTAGAGGAGAATAAGGTTGTAACTTGTAGGCTACATGATTTAAGAAGAGGAGAGGGCATTGATTAGACCTTTCAACAACCAAAATGCGCTTGTTTTATTCTGCTGGCAAGAACAAGATCACTACATTTTGATGATATGAAATGAAACTGAAATGCAGCAGCAGCAGCATGCATGGGACCATTCCTACCTATAATTTTGTCTTAAATTATACACCCCACACTCTTCTCATCTTGTCTCAATCATCTCTCTTCTGTTCATTCTCTCTCCCAGACAGACATCATCTTTCTCATCCACTATTTCTAGTTTTTAATAATTAACTTAGGCTCGCTAATCTTGAATTCTATATGTAATTCTGGTCTCAACGAAAAAATACCATCACGCAGCAATTAATTGTCTTTGAGGCTACAACCTTAGCTCTAGGCACCATGCTTTCATTGTGTAAAGCTAAAATTTCATGTCAACAAAGATCATCTATGGCGTTGGGGTCAATGTCCAAATTAAAGTTGGTCGAATCTCAACAGCAAACAATGCATTAGAGATGGAATGAGTTGAAACCACATGGTCCAGCTGGTTCTTACATTGCTGCAAATGTGGAACACATGAATGATGAAAGTAGGCAGATTCGCAAGTTAACCATTACCAACCAGATGCCCACCACTCTTCCATCTTCACCCAGAATCCTAAACCAGGAAACTCTGGACCATATAATTTGTTTGCTCATTCTTCAACGACAGGATTGTCTCTTAGAGAAACATGATGTACCCTACTACTTCCATTAATCACATCAAGTAATTATTACCAATCAGCAGCGTTAAGTACTCGAATACAATTCTTGTCGCTGTTAAATTTTTAATACCATTAGTGTTTTTTGTGTTTTCTTGTACTGGCAGAAGCATAATTTCGTATACGTTTGAGAAGAGATCAAGAAGAACAAAACATCATAGGACAAAACTAGTAAAGTTGATATTAGCTTGGGAATTACATAATAGATTTTACTAGTTATATTACAAATTGCAACTCGAACTAAATTTCCATGTGAAGGGAAATTAATAGGTAAGTCTCATATAAAGAGAGGTCATTTCCAGATAGAAATTTACAAAAAGATTTCCCCCACAACAAAAATTTTAAAAATCCCAAGTTAGCTTAATTCTTGCAATGCCAATGATATCCCTCTATGCTGCAGACTCCATTTTTTCACCTGGAAATATCGTACTTCTGGGAGTAACCGAGCTGCTGCTCCATCTCCCAGCTCAGCTTCGGAGCAACTCGTTCATGGCGTGGTACATATTCCTACAAATTACAGACATTTATGTAAACAATAAAACCTTAATGTACCATGACAAGTGGAAACAATTTCATTAGCTGCTTTCATTCAGCTCAACAATTGATCACCTCTAATTTCTTGACCAGCTCCGTTGCTGTAGGAGCAGAGACGATAATGTGGCGAGCGTTCGGACTAATGAAACCTTCCTCTACAGCTTTGTCAATGAACGAGAGCAACGAGTTATAGTATCCGTCCACGTTCAGCAGCCCTACCTGCAAAAACGCCACATAGTCGTTTTAAGTCACTATCTTTTAGTGCAAAAGGGTCTCCCAATCGTTAGATGGAGTAACATTCTTGAGCTACAGATCAAGAAAGGTATACCGGTTTATCATGGATGCCGAGTTGAGCCCAGGTTATGACTTCAAGCAATTCCTCCAGAGTTCCATAACCTCCTGTATGCATTAAACTCGACATGGTTACTTAAAAGTTTGAATTATTTGATCAGTGATTGTGACAGGGACAAACAGGCCTTCAATTTTCACATAAATTGTGGGACACATTAATGTTCTTGTCTGAGTAAAGAGTTGGATGATGGTTGGAGAATAATCATTAATGGCTTAGTGCATCTCTGCTCAGCTGGAACAGGCATGTTTGTTTCACATTAGGAGAATCAGATGGCCCCAGACAGTCCTTCTACATTTCCCAAAACTGGCATTCATTTTTCTCATCTTTTAGTAAAAATAAGAGGCATTAATCATTATCCTCTGCAAGCCTATCAGTAATGATTTCTCTTATACAAACAGGGTAGAACGGTAGTGTACTTGAGTATTTATTCACTCTGTGAAATGGTAGACTTGCACAGGAACTAGAATTTATTACAATGGGTTTCTTGCAAAGTTAGTACAAGAAAAATTGATTTTATACTGTTTGCTTCCTTTTGAATTTATCAAAAAAGTATGCTATTGAAACTGACAGAGCATCAAGAAAGAAATGATGCAGCACTGAGAATGAGACTGTGAACTCTGAGTTGGAGAGAGGGGCAAAAATATGAGATAGTGAAAGAACTAAAGCATCAGTTTGGTTAGGTTGACTTGGAATATTTGGCAAAAAATGTACTGATTGGGGCAGGGGTTTACACCAACCTGGTAAGGCAATAAAAGCATCTGAATGCTTAGCCATCTCGGCTTTCCTTTGATGCATATCTGCAACTGCTTTCACTTCCCCTACTGTTTCACCAGTTAACTGCAAAAGGGGTACACAGCATTCCATAAAGCAAGAAAATGTTGATAAAAGCTAAAAATGGGGGCAAAAGTTTTCATGATGTTTTAAGTGTTGTGCAGTGAAGCAATGATGGTGTTTGCAGGAAAAAACATTGGGCTAATGCAAGAAATTTCAGAGTCAGCAACTCCAGAAGCAAGTAGTGGTTGATGCAGTACAAGATGAAAATGTATGCATGGACCAACTTAAGGAATTTAAATCAGGGAAAAGGCCAAGATCGAAAAATACAAGCGATAATAACAATGGTTAGAGCTAAGGAAACAGAAATGGCAAAATCAGAGAAAAATGTTGTAGTCCAAAAATGACAACATTTTTGGTGAAAAACCAGATACCTAAGTGAGTCTATTCTGTGGATAAGGCTAGCAAGGACCAAGCAGGAAACAGGGAGGACGTTCACTTTGTCAGAATCAGTGAGCAGAAACAAAGAACAGAAGAGAAATGAATTCAATCACATTTTTTAACTTAGAAAATAAAAATTTAGAGCCAAGAAAAGGTTAAGAAGGGAGAAGATAGTTAAAAAAGAAAGGGAAAATGAAAGCAAACAAGAAAGAAACCAACCAAGAATATACCACAAGAACTACTGTGACTGCGGCCATGGAAAGAAAAAGAGGAAAACAATTGCAATATACTACTTTAGTGGGGTTTTTACAGTTAAATTATTCATCAAGAAGAAAAGGGTCAAGACTTTTTTAACCATAGCAGACATACCTCTCGAGGCATGAGTGTCTTGGGAATCACCCTGCAAGGGGACAATAACATGACAAAAAGATCAGTTTTAGTAAAGTGTTTAAGCAAAACATGTCATAACAACAGTAAACTCAATTTATTTAACAGCTCCCATTTGCTATTTCTCACACCTTTTTGAGGCCAATATTCAAGGATATGGATTACAATATGTAAGATAAAAAGAAGCTCACCCAATTACATGCCGACCACCATCATGAACAGCTTGTGAAACCAATCCCATCAGGCCTATGCTGCCTCCTCCATAGACCAAATCAATGTTCCTAGAAACCTTAAGAAACACAAACACACATTGGGTTAAAGTTCCAATGCTCTGAGCAAAATGAAGGCTTTTCAAGTGGCCTCATATGGGTTTAACTTTAACATATCTATGTGAGCAGCTAGCCTCCCTTTTAATGTTGTTAAGGAGGAGAAGTTTAATACACAAAGAAGATTTTTCCATAGCTATATGCAGATAAAACAGTGGGAGTACTTGTAGTACATTCAGATAATATGTTCTTATCCATTTGAGGATGAGAAGAAGTATTCATTGCAAGCATTTGAGAGAGGCCTGTGATGAAAGCAACAGGACGTGTTTTATAGTACAAGATACAAACCAAAGATTAATGACAAAAAACCAAGTAAGATCTTCATCTTTTTCCATCTCCATGTACAAGAAGGAACCCAAAAGTTGTTGAGCTTTTAGTAATTTGGACTCTCCACACACACAGATAATAGCTTTCTGCTTGAAAGCCTTTGAGAAACAACACATTTGCATGAGAACGCATAAACGAAAAACAATCAGGCCAACAGCAAAGCTACAACCTGAAAACTCTTAATGCAAGAATGAAAAACGGAGACATGGGTTTACTCAACCAGGACAACAAGTTCTTGCAAGAACCCATATAAGAGATGCCAAGACAAGAATTTGATTGGTTTATGAACAGCCCATGTGGAAAACAAAGCTGAAAAAAGACAAGTAGTAGTACCAAAACGTTGCCGAGTTGAACAGCAGCTTCTTGGTAGCTACTCTTCTTGCCTTGGCTACTCCCACAGAAGACACAAATCCTCTTGAATTTCGATGCTTTCACTTCACTCTCTTTCTCCATTTTTGTTCAAATATCTCTCTGCCTCACCCTCTGCTTGGTTTTTATATATTTGTCTTTTTTATCTCTTGATATATGTGACGACTTAGAAGAAAAGAAGAATCTTGCTTCTAATCCCCTTCTTGCCCTGTATATACACCTTCACCCTAAGCTATTATGTATTCATATACTGCCTAGTGCCTACCTCTGCACATAACATACATACATACACTACCAAATAACTTGAGAGAGAGAGAGAGAGAGAGAGAGAGAGAAAATTTGTGCTATCAAGGGATACAAAGCATCAACTGGAATCCTTTTGCTTCACCACTCTTGGCCCTGCCCCAAAAACATTGGGTTGGATTTTACATATATAATAACGGCATTCCCACGTGTTACAAAAGAATTGCCTACGGGCACGTGTGGACCACCTCTAAATTTTAACTCCATCCAACTTAAATTAATAATACACTTGTCCTGTAAATTGAAATAGCCCTCAAGATTATATAATTAATTAAATTTTATTGATTTAGTTACTGTGTTGTATCCTCCAGATCTTCTCAGTGCACCATCAATCATCACCACAAACTTTTGTACCTTTTTCTGGGCTAAGCGCAAATAGTTGATACTATTCCAAACTTTAGGCTTACATGCAATTTTACCATTTAAAAGATGTAAATCTTACATAATTTTGCAACTTCTTAAATTGCATTTCTCTCCTCATCTAACTTATCAAATTAAATAAAATTTATTGAGTAAATTGAGCAAGAAGAATTATAAACTTTCAGCCATATGATATTTTTTATATTTTATAAGGATTAATTTAACTTCTTATTTTCTTGAAAACGAGAAGTTAGTATTAGTGTACTATAAAAAAAAAAAAGAATTATTCTGTAAATTATAAATGACTACAGCTCACAGCAAATCAATACTACATACCACGGTCATACAACACTACTGTAAAAATTTAAATTTTGACCACGATTAACCAACAATCACTATGATTTTAACTATGTCAAAACATTCATCATGGTTCTGGTTAACATTTTGATTTCGCCTGAAACAACAATGGACCGTTGCATAGTCGTAATTAATTAATATTCTCCATAATTTTTTACTTTTAATTATAGTAATTAACCATGAAAAAAATCATATTTTTCCTTACCGTGGAAACTTAATGAAAAGGAAGAAATGAGTTTGATGTATTTAGAATTGTTTACGTGTTCATTTTAAATGTGGAAAAAGTAGTTCTACTTTCTAAAGCATGTATTTAATTGGTCACTAACCAGCTATTATTATTAATTACTTACATGTAATAACTACTAATGTAAAATAGAGAGAAACAGACAGACAGACAGACAGAGAGAGAGAGAGAGGTCAATTTCATATGACTTAATTAATTCTATATTACCTACTTTTTGTTTATAACTTTTTTCACTTTTGGAACAAGTGATTTATTTTTTTTCATTAAGACTTGAAACATTTGAGAATATTAGATAAGATTTATTAGGAAGTGGAGCTTTGCCAAACTCTATTTAAGACGTGCTATCATAAGTTGTATATCACTTAAATAAGCATAGCCAAACACTCCCCTAATTAACTTCAATTAAGCTTCCCCTAATGCTATCCATTCAATTCTCACACCCTGCCACAAATTCTAACTCCCATCATACTTGAATTAATTATATAATAAATAAATATATTATATTTGTTACGTGGTTGATTCGATATGATCATATTTGTTTTGAATAAAAAATTTTATCTTAGACTCGTTTCTTGTAAATAAGATCATATGTTTGACGAGGGACCGTATATATCTTTTGAATATATATAATTAGGTTGAGAAGCATAGGTGGAAAAATTTTATTCGAATTAGATTCTAAATCAATCGTAATGGTTGATCACTTTCTTAAATTATACACCAATTATGTGATAAACGTATTGTACTTATCATATAATTAATTCAAATTCAATCAAACTTGATCAAAATTAGAGTTTTGGAGACATAGGTATAGGTCGTAGTAAGTATAATAAGGTAATTATTGGACAGGAAAAGTGCATAGGTAGAGAGAGCTCATAAAACTGACAAATTCCTGAACGTTGATCACTTTATCTTGATCATTTGTGTGCTATCCTCAGCTAGGTCGGGTACGCCTAACCTCATCCATCATTATTCCACGTACTTACTTTTGATAAATATTTTGATAATTAATTATAAAACTGTAAAGTGTATAAAATGTTGGTGATTTCAATTTTGTATTTTAATGGTCACACATATTAAATAAGTATTAAAATTTTAATAATAAGTTGAAAACTTAGATCGTGCATCAACTATAAAATTAGCGTTAATATTCTTATCTTTTATCAGAAATTTTAAAAATTTATATTACACTAAGATCGAAACATCTTATAAACTGCAAAAACAAACTACGAGCTCATAAATATTTCAACCCAACATCTTCTAACTATGGACATACATCATTATGAATTTTGGTGGGGAAGAAACTACCAAAACCCATGTAGACATGATCTACCCAACCTTAAATCGATACATACTATTCTTAACTACATGGATCATTGCAGCATGCCTCCCACTGCTGTAAGAATTGCCCATACTGCCACACTTGCACCTTCATAACTCCATTTATAGATCAAACACTTGTACACTAATTGATTGGGGATGAAAATATGTATAATTCAAGGACATTATCGGAGTTTTAATTTGAGAGAGAGCCATCCCAAAATACTATCTGGTTATCTAAAAATTATAAAATAAAAATTAACAATCATTTAATAAATTCGTCATCATCATGACGACCCATGTAAGAAGGCAAGGGAGCAGAAATTCTGACCGCTCCCCTTTGCTAATTTAGTTGAGAAACAGGCATTGGGATTTTGGATTGTAATAAAACGTGTCGGTAATGGTAATGGAATTGGCACTTTACGGCCTGAAAACTTGAAAAGATTAGCGCCTTTCCATCTGTACTGTGAAAGCTTAAAATGGACAGAGTGAGATGGGCTTCTTTTTTTCTGTTTTTATATATTTGCATGCGTGTTCATATATTTTACATTAGAATATGTACTATATATATATATAAACAAAAATATATTATTATTAATAATTAGTATGGGCATGTCAGTATATATATGTGTGTGTGTGTAAAATGCAAAGGAATTCGGATGTGTTTTTTTTTTTTTAACAATATATATAGAGCAGTGTGCAAACTAAAAATTGATGTTCATGTCCCCCTCTAACTCTATTCTATGTGTTGTATAACTTGGATGAAACATTTTATTACCTGAGCAATCATGCTTGTCCCCCCCACCCCCCCTTTTCCCATACCATATATATTTGCATTTTTCCATTTAGTTTTTCAGAAATTTCCTATTTAATTCTTTGTGAAATAATTAATTTTGGAGTTATTTAGGATTCAAAAATAAGAATTTATATATTTGATGCATGCAGTGAATGGAGCAGTGGTTGGGTGGTTAGTGTACCATATTTGGCAAGGAGTAGTGCAGATTCAAAAATTGAAATGGGTTTGCTTGCACTGAGATAACAAATTTTGTAATGTGTTATCCCATATTCAATTAATCTGCCTGCACGCTTTTAAACTCGTATATATTTTTGCATCCATTCACCATTCTTACTTTATTCATAATTACTGCTTTAATTATGTGGTCTATACCTCCTGTGTTTATATGTATATAATAAATGATGCACCTCTATCAACCAATCTTCACTTCTCTGCAACAAATATTGTTCCCCTCCCCTCTCATATTTATATTTCTCATTTGGCTTTTAGATGTGTCAACTATTTCCTTCAAGAAATTAATTATTAGTTAAGAATTGATCGTTATGTCGCTTTAGTATTTAATTCATATATATATATATGTATATATATTTGTAAAAAACACAACTTCATTATTTCAGTAGTTACTAAATGCTCGAATTTATAAAATTTCGGGTCATGAGATATAAACCTAAAAGAAATGAGTAAATATTGACAAAAATTCCTACCGTACCATTGGTTGGATCTGTAGAAAAAGAAATGAGTAAATATTGACAAAAATTCCTACCATACCAATAGGTTGGATTTGTAGAGGTTGCGGCTATAGCCTATAAGGTACGAGGTTAGGACCTAAAAAGTTTCATCCTCAAAATTCTTTTTATACTGTGGTACGCATCATAAAAGAAAATAAGAGTTTCTCAAAGTAGGCAAATTCATAATAATCTAAATTGTTGTCTACATTCTCATCCCCAGTGCACATATAATTTCGACTAAACAATTAATTCGTTATAAATAACATCACACACAACATCAACAACATGAAACAACATTATTAATTATTGTCCAAGGAAAGATAAGTTTAGACTCAAAATTAGCAAAAGCTCGACAGCAACACATTCACTCACTCACTCACTCTCGCTCCACAAAGAACAAAGAGACGTGAGATGACACTCTACCACTATCTATCAAAAAAGTGGCAAAAACTTCGCCCTTTATGATTAGCAGCATAATCGCATTGGGGTTTGCTGTCTACTTCTTATTGGCTGACATTCTTGCATAATAGTGTGGAAGCCCTCTTAGGACAGATGGCGGCCAATGGGGTTGCAGGATGCTGCTGATGAGTGATGGCTTTGTCACCAATTATGTTTCTTCATCAAATTACCTGTGACTCGCACGAACCCTTGTCCCCAACCGTGGCTCGACACGTATAGGCTCAGGCAACACCAATGTCGTGGGTCCCACTCTTCTTGATCTGGTCCCATAAAGTTCCAACACAAGTATCATCACCTGCTTGTCGCACAAAACAGAGATGTGTGCTATGCTTGCTTAATTTGGAGGGGAAGTTGCATTTCTACTTTTGTTGTTCAACTTACTAAATTTGGAGTGTGGGGAAAACTTTGGTTTATCTTGGGCTTAGGTTCTCTTTTTACACACACGCAACTCAAGCACGCATATATATTTAAACATAAAACCGTATTTTGGGCTTGGATTTTTATTTTTTCCGCCAACACTCAACTCATGTAGATACAGATTCAAACACAAGATTATTCACTAAAAATCTTGAGCTCGAATCATTAGATTGTCCCCTAAAAATGCATCTTGTACTTGGATTTTTTCTATACTTTTTTTGCTATATATATTACTTAGGTTCAAAATTTGAATAAAGGACGCTTCAAATTACATTGCATGCATTGACCTTGATTTGAAATTTATTTTGGGATTCCTTTGAACTAAATTAAAAATATTTGTTTTATATGATGCATGTTATATATTTGCAATTTCTATATATATATATATATTATAATTCCCTTCTTGTGAGGTTCATTGGCAGGGATATTGACTTGAAGATATGGAGAGAGGTAGATTTGTGGAGGACGGTAGTGTCATGTCTGTCTCCGAAATGTAATGTTGTATTATTACATAGGATAAAAGGTTGTGTGTGGTTTTGTGTGTTTGGCTGAGTCAATATGTCACTCAGATTGGCTCCAAATTGTGTTTGCTTCTTCTTTCTTCTCCCTCTTGGATTTGTAAATTGTACAGGTGGAGACAGACGGCATTGGTGTGTGTGGTTGATCATCAAAGTATAGTGTATCCATTGTGTGTGTGTGTGTGTGTAGCCATGCATGCACATTTGCTGTTTCTTTCTAAGTGTTAGAATTAGCAGATATAGAAAGTGGTTTAATGTTAAGCACCTTGACTTGAGAAGCAAATTAAACAATCAAACCTCATGATATGGAGAATGTAACATCAGTTGGTGGAGTGGAAAACAAGTATATATGGCCATGGGCAGACACTCAGACATTATGAATTCGCAAGGTTCCCAACAATGGGCTTTCTTGGGATTTCCATCTTCCATTGCCCCTTTCCTCATTCTCCATAATAATAATAATGAAGAATTATTTTTTTTACATTCCTCACTTATCATTTATTTATATATGATTTTTAAAAGATTAAATACCTACCTATTAAAAATCTCAACATCATTTACACAAATTATCTCTATCTTTTTAGAGAATTGCACATACACTTCTAGAAAATGTTAATATCATTAAACAAATTACCTTTGTTTTTTGGATGTTATAGATGATTTCCATAATTATGCATAAAATAAGAGTTGTTTGTGTATAGATCAAGGGATGTAAATGTAATTATTCCTAAATAATAATATAAATGTATTTTGGTGAATTTTTTTTTAAATTCGACGTTTCATTTTCTGAAAAAACTAATCATAGAAATTGTTGCATTTATTTTGCCTTATTTTTGTTCTTCCTAATTTATATTTGTTTTATTTTTTGCTATTGTGCAAATTTTTAGTTATTTAGGAGCTAAAGTAATATATAGCGAGTATTGAAAAAATAGTCCAGGACCAAATTCGGTAGGCCCAAGCTCACTACCCCAACCCACCACCTCGAAGGTCTGACCCGATCTACCCATTACTTGACCCGGTTCCTATTTTTAGATGACTGAAACCCTTCGCATTCTTATTCTTTTTCCTTGGCCGAATTTATTAACCCTTCTCGTATTCTTTCCTCTTTCTCGATTTTTTGCGCCATCTTCAATGTCTTTTCTCTATTTATTCACTATCTTTGGGAAGAAAAAGAAGAGAGAAACAAGTGAAGAAAAAATAAAAGAGATCGGTAAACCTGAGCCGAAATGATTTACGGTTGCTCTTTTTCTCACTGTTCCTATTAATTTATAATTGTTGTTATATTGGTTTGTACTCTACTGTAATAATTGTATTTTTTTGTAGGCTCACTGCAGGGATAAATTCCCAACAGCGAGCACACTTAATTTTGTGGAAAAATAATTTTTAGGATAATTGCACTCACTTCCCTTAAGGTTTAGTGTAATTACACGTAAACTCCCTATAATTTAAAAATTACATTTAGTACCCTAGAGGTTTACTTTCGTCTAACAGATAGAACTTTTTGTTAGTCAAAATTTATTAAATTTGTTGATATTATTAAAGAAAAAATGAATAAAAATTGACATTTATTCTGGATTGACTTATTACCGAACTATTACAGGTCAAATAATTTTTTTATGACTAAACTATCTTTGTGACCGTGAAGATATACATCCTCACATGCATTAATGTGTAAAGATATATAAGAATAATTTGGTCATAAAAAATATTCATTTGACCTGCAATAAATGAAAAATAAATCAATCGAGGGTAAATATGAATTTTATCCCCATTTTTATACTAATATTAACAAATTTGGTGAACTTTAATTAACGAATGGACTTATTTATTAGATGCAACGGAAGTACCGTATGCAATTGTTTAAACTACAAAAATTTACATGTCATTACACCAAATTTTAGAATAATAAAATACAATTAGGGACACTTTTGGCCGTCACTTAGACGAGTACTTTGGGTGAAAAGTGCCTTAATGTAGCATACTAAGAATTACATTTTTCAGGGTGAAGATTGCAATATATTTTTTTACTCGGGGTGGTAAGTAACCTTTTGATTTGTTTTCAGGTACAATGTGTAATTTAACCTCGACAAACTGGTTAAAGTTAGTTCAATTAACGTTGTTTGTTTATTGACAAGGTTTCCATCGGCAAACTTATGTTTTACCCATCCTATCCAGGGTCCAGGCCTCCTCAAGAATATGCTTTTCACTTAGAACATACGGAGTGTTTGTATGAGTTTAAAAACAAAATACTTTTAAGTTTTTTGCTTTAAAAAAGTACTTTTGAAATGTCTCGAATGCTAGTTTCTGCTTTTAAAACTGCTAAGGAGCTTCTAGCTGTTTTGTTTTTTTCTGTAAATAAATTTTACTTTATTTTTTTATTACTATACCCTCATTACAGTAATCTTAATTCAACTTTATCATTTTTAATTTATTTTTAGAATTTCATATTTAAAGTTAATATCGAAATTTTTAAACAATTGCAATAATTTAACAATAATCAAAGTTACACTTTATTTTATAATTTTTATATTTTTTTGCTATGTTATCGAATTATATCATTCTTTTATCATTAAAAAATATGAATTAACTGGCTATGATTAATTAACAATTTCTTTCTTCTTTTTTTTTTTTTTTTTGCATTCGTGCAAGTTTAATTATTGTGTATAAATCAACATTATATTACTTAACTTGTGGGAGCTTTATTAAATTAAACATTCATTTTTTTCTATTAATATATCAATATAAATAAATAAAAAAATATATTAATCAAAATAAAATTTATTATTTTTTAAAAAAAATTATTATTGACAAACAACAAATGCAAATATACGTAAAAATATCTTTTAAACAAATGGGGGCAAAATAATTTTTTTAAGCAATTAAGTTTGTTTTAGAAGTAATTCTTTCCAAACAATACTCAATTTAGCTTTTGACTGTTTTTAATCACTTTTAATTCTGCTACAATTTTAATTTTTTTCTATGAAAATCACTTTTCTAATGGCAGAAGTTTTCAATAACACTCCCTTAGTATATGACAGTTAGCTGCTTATCCATCATTTCACAACTGCACAATATTTCACACTGCAAAGCTCAATAATCCAAAAAACTAATATTCTTCCAAATGGGGTATTACAGAATTTCAATTTTCAGATAAACATTCGGAGCATACATTGCAAAGTTCATACACTTCCACAACAGGAGTTTTAGCATGGATGAAAGGAATCAAATCCATGGTCTAGTCCAGACGCGAGCATCAAAATGCAGAGTTGCAGCAAGTGCAAGGTGGAAGGTGCAAGTTCTTCCATCTCATATCAAGGATCGCCTCACAGCTCACAGGGCCGTTTATGCTGTAACTCTTGATATATCTCTGATATACAAAACAAATTTGAAGTGAAACACGCATTTAATTGAGACATACAAGGTCAAACAGTCGAGGTAAGTGGGAGCACCAAACATATTAATTAAAACTCAAATTTGCAGTAGAAAATGTTGATCCATAGCATACGGATAGGGTAATTGCTTCATATGCATAATGTACCAATCAACATCAACTTAAGAGAGTAATCCTCGAGGAAATATCACATGTCACAGCTGCTAATCCAGCAACCATTGAGTTAGAAATATACCCTGAATATATGCCATTTGGAAGATCTTGACAGATTCAGTCATTAATATTCACGCCTTGGACGGGCCTCAGCAGGGCTAACTCGAATAGGTCTGCCGTTAAGGTCCTACACCAAGAAATTTCAATGAGATTGGAAATACTTCATAGACACTGAAGGAACCAGCACTACAGATACAAGTCCAAGTTAAATAATAAAAATAAAAAAACAAATAAAAAATCCAGGAGAAAAAGTCATTGAAGATGTGCAATGAATTTGAAGACTTTTCTTTTCAAGAATCGGGTGTTTATTGGTTAAATAAAATACAGTTGATTTTAAGTTAAAAGTTTTTCATCTTACTTTTAGCGCTAGAAGATGGAGTGAATGAAGGACTCTACTATGATAAACTATCCAAGCTCAAATTTCATTCATCACTGCAAATGACATCATTGTCGAACAAGATTCTGAATCATAAAAGCTAGTAGCAGTAAGAAACAAACATAGGCAAAAGACTAAGATAATGCTCAAGTCTCAGGATTAAACCAAAACATGTGAACATAACAAACCAACAGTCTACACGACACACACACACACACATTCACCAACAAATATGAGTATGAGCATCACAACATGATACTTACAACACCATCCAATGATTCAATGGCATTGTTGACCTCTTCAGCACAACTGTATGTTACAAAACCAAAACCCCTCGATCTACCACTTTCCCTGTCATAAACCACCCTTGCTTCCTTAACATTTCCTTGCTCACTAAACAAGGTCTCAAGTGCAAGATTGTCAACCCCCCAGGCGAGGTTACCCACATAAACTCTGTTGGTGTTATCCGAATTTGTCCCTCCTCTGGGTCCTCCTCGGAATGGAGAATTTTCCCGCTTAGAAGGAGGTGGCCCAGAATTTACCCTTAAAACTCTGCCCTCGAGTTCCTGCAAATGATCATAAACTTCAGCACATTGAGTTCCAATGGCCTAACAAATTAAGCTAGGAAAAATTGGTGCACAACATACAGAAATCTTGAGAAAATATAAACCCAAATCAGTAACATGACATCCTCAGTGAAGTGTTGCTTTAGAAACTTAGTTAACTTATATGCCTAAGAGAGTGATGGAGCTTACATATCCATTGAACTTTTCGGCAGCAGCTTCCACTTCCTCGATTGTAGACATAGTCACGAAACCAAAGCCTCTACTTCGTCCTGACATCTTGTCATAGATAACCTGCAAAAGTTTCATAGCTCAGCAAGCCAAAAATTTATATCGTTTTTATATCAAACCTTCTCAGATTGACTGCTCAAGCACAAGCTTTGAAAGTACAAAAGCCGAGATAATATCCGAATTTTATT
Organism: Sesamum indicum; assembly: GCF_000512975.1. Taxonomy (NCBI): domain Eukaryota; kingdom Viridiplantae; phylum Streptophyta; class Magnoliopsida; order Lamiales; family Pedaliaceae; genus Sesamum; species Sesamum indicum. The sequence continues at coordinate 367,348 of NC_026149.1, read as the reverse complement.
TAAAAGAAATACTTTCCAGATAGCCAAATGACCATCAGAATGAATTGTATTAAAACTTAGCTTGAAGAAGCACGGAAATGTGTAAATCCATGCACATTCATGAAGGTTGGTCATTGCATACCATGCAAGCATAAGCTCCAAAACTGATAGTCAGTACATTTTGAGCACAAATGCAGAAGAATATATAGATATATAGTTATACGCAAATGCAGTGTAAGACCATCATCCCTTCCCGATTTCAAGAATCCAATCCATAAAACTAAGGAACACCGACAGCATGAAAAAAGTAGTGAACTCAGACTCACCAAAAAATGAAACAAGAAAACGTAAAGGAACCCTTTTCTCTTCCATTAGTAGAAGCTCAGATAATTCCACAAAACCAAGAAAGAAAGTAAATACTTGGGAAGTAGCCAAACATTGAAATTACCTCAACCATCTGAACATTTCCGGCTTGTTCAAACAGTCCAGCAAGCCCAGCACTGTCAACACTAAAAGGCAAATTCCCAACAAAAAGTTTTAAGTCGGGCGAGAAACGCGGCTCCTCAGAGCCAGAAAAATCGAGGCTTTCGTCTTCCACCTCTTCATCCAACTCAGATGAAACCGCAACGTTGCTGACGAACCTGGATGTGCGGTGTGCATAAGTATTGACAGTGGAAAGCGGAAGGACGAGTTTAGGCAGAGGTTTGAGAGAAGAGGGAGTGAAGAGAGAAGCAGAGGAAGCGGAGGAGGAGGAAGAATGGTGGAGGGAGAGGGTTTGAGGAGTGAGGGAGAGGAAATGGAGTGAAGCAGCCATTGCTACGGTGTGTAGAGGATAAGGCCTTTGAGTTTGAAGGTCTCTCTCTTCTTGAAATGGGGTTTCGGAGAAGAGTTTAATAGACGGAAGAGATATTTGTGGACGGACACAGATACTTGAGCCCTATGGATAAGGCATTAAGGGCATGTTTGGTGTCCCCAATTGAAAATAATATAATAGTATATATATTTTACCATTTTATTGGATAAAATAAAAAGTTTAAGTTTTACAAAATAAAAAGAAATAAATTCGGTACCGTATAATCATACGATAATAAAATATCTCAAAAATGATATTCAACTAATGTTTGTTTAATCCTGAAAAACAAGTCTTACCAACTTCTCATTTAATAAAATTCTTAGTCACGTTAATTTGATTTGATCGAATTAATTATATAATATGTCGTGATCAATTCAAAATTAATTAGATTTGATCTGAATTAAAGTGTGCTTGACGACTATATTTAATAAAAATAACTGCGACTTGTTAAATTGATAAAATTAGACGTTTATATCCATTTTGTGACAGAATTAAAATAAAAATACCTCTTGATTTAACCTCTCCAAAAAATTCCTTATTTTGGAAAGGACCAACCAGACGTGGATGAAAAAATCTTACAACATAGCTGGACTGCTAGCCACTAGGTGGTCTTAGCAACAACAAGGACAAAGTAAATACCAGCCATACACAAAAATATGGGTAAACTGAGGATTTCATTTCATGCTTCAACACTGTATGAATGTTAGACCATAAAATAAAGGAATAAATTACGACGAACTATCTTTTAATTTTTCATAATTAAAAATATTTTTTTATTATTTAAAAAATTATAGATATCTATTTAAAATTAATAGTTGTCTAAAAAATACTTCTTGGGGCAGCCCATTATAAGAGTATATTTGTTAGACGATTGTTAATTTTAAGGGATATTTGTAATATTTTAAACATAAAGAAGATATTGTAATTATGACAAATCTTATGAGAGCTTGTTGTAATTTATTCCCAAAATAAAATAAGATAGTTGTTGGGATAAAAATAAAAAAATATATTTAATATATTTGTACCTCAATCATGCTTAGTTGTTTTTACAAGTATAGTAAAAGCTAAACCGCAAGAACAGACTCTCCCTTTCATGGAGTGTTTTTGTATTCTGTTAACTGCAATAAAAGAAATTTTTACATCTCTGTTGCTACTGCTACAGTTGATTTGCCTTTGTGTGTGCTTTTCGAACACAAATGTAATAAAAAGAAACATGGAATTCTGATGCCATAACTCAACAGACAGCAGTGAGAGTCATATCACCTTCCACCTTATAACCAAGTGTATACTTCCATCTCTGGAGTTGATAAGACTGTACTTCTCATTGATATGCCCATTGTAGACTACATCAGCCAGATTAATATCTACATACCCCAGCGACTCCTAAGTCGAAAACAAGAATTAAGTAATATCAGTTTCGAAGTTTGAGAATGATAAGAATGTAATAATCTTTTTGTACCTTGGTCATAAATCCCAAGCGTCGTCTCCTCTTAGCAATCACTTCGATGTGTATTTTGTCCTTAACGGGAGCTTCGTCTAATAAGAACTGAAATTCTTCGTTCCAAACCGGGTTCCGAGTATTCTTGATAGACTGTGAGAGTATATTGTAGAGAACACAATTACGTTTCAACTAAATGATGGCCGAGTAATGAAAGTGGGATTAGTGCAATCTACCTTAGTTTTTCTCTTGTCTCCTCTGAAGAGGATTGTGGCATAAGGACTAACGTGGTTCTTCTTCCCTTCAACGTCCTTTGCTTCTATGACGGCAACCAGAAGCAAACCTGATCCACTTAATGAGATGTTTCCATGAAAATTGTTACAACTTCCATTCCCTGCAACATCTATTCTTCCACTGTATTTTAGGCTGTCTTCCAGGAAAGGAACAAAGGTCATTTCCACTAGGATACTGCCTCGTGGCTTCTTGTTATGAGGGTCGTCCGGATGCATGCTGTGTAGCAGATCAAGGGTGAATTCTTGCTTCTTGTACGGGATGAGCTCATTCAGAGGAACCACTTGCATCCCAAGATAATCATGAGCACCGACCTGCCATTCAAACAAGAAAAGCAATACCACGTTTAGTCGAAATCCCACTTAATGAACAAAGGTTTCATCGTGTTCTACTGTAACATATGATAAAAGGAAAATTCCTGGCCGGATTTACTAATAAAATTTTACTAGTAGTAAACCTTTTCCCAGTCATACAGTTGCAATTGGAGAACTTGAGACTCTGGATCCTTCACGATCAGCTTGAAGTCCTCGCACCATACAGGGTTCAAACTGTTCATTACGACTGAAGTCTTCTTTGCTGGAAGCCTTTCCCCAGTAAGGCTGAGTTTGACGTAGGGGTCAGATGCACCCAGGAAATCCATTTTCAAGAGTTTGTGTGCTCTTACAACCTTAACGTTCAATATTCCGACAGGCTTCTTTGCTGCTCCTCTGCAGAAGTAAAATGTTAGAGAAGTTCTATTGGTCTTCTTTGCTTAGAAACATACATGTAATTCTCCTTTTCACCTCTAAAAGAAAACAAATTATTTTCAATAGCTCCCATCACTGTTGAACTTACATTGAACTATCAAGGATATCTAGGTCATACGTTTGGGGCCAGAGATAAAGCTTGGCAACTTGTTTTGCAATAACTTCCTGCAGGAAACCAACGTCCAGGCATCATGATAAATGCAGCACAAGTTTTTAGTTCTTTCTTTTGTTCGGACATTAAAGAACCTCAAATTTGTTATTTCCTGACTATCTAAGTCGAGCATATGCGTTTCACAGATACAACTGTCTGAACACTCAAACATGGTCCTGGTGAACTTGAAGGAAGCAGAGAAAAAGCTACAGAATCAAACATCGGGTTAACTAGGTTGACTTAACATGGGTAGAAAAGCAAAATAATTCATAGACTTAAAATACTTTTTCGTTAATCTTATAGACCTTCTCCACGTGCTGCGACGTGGATACTGAGAACTTTTTGGATCTAACATGCATTATCAATGCAGATTTACAATTAAGTTCTCATGCACATTCAGAAACACACTGCGAAAAGGCACCTGGACAAGCTGGTAGAGGCCAGGTATCGACATAATATCTCCTCCCATGACTCTTAGTCCAAAGTCTATCTTTGGCTGCAATCTTGCAAAGAGTATATCAAGTGTGTACAATAGTTCTTCCGAAGAAATCAGAAACCTGGAAGCGGAAATATTTGAATTGTTTACCTTCTCCATCAATGAAACAGCAACGCTTGAGAAACATGGGAATGTTGGTACGAAAGGTCTTAAAACCATCCTGACTGCTGCTGATGCTTGAATGTCCACCATCTGGCCTTAAACAAAATTATATGATCTCAGAATCAGTGTAATAATCAGTATGCATTGAAAAATTAAACCGAGCAAGAAAAATTATGATCTTGCACCTGCAATCTACAAAATGTTCTTTTGTTTTTTTTTTAAACTTGTTAATGCAAAATCCTCGGGAAGTTAAGACTAATATATGAATCTTGATATGGCTGGAAGAGAGCATGATTCACAGTATTTGTTTAAGGCCGATGATGTGCCATTCCTTTTAACCTCAGCAATTTCTTAAGTGTTTATTTCTCTAAATTAAGCCTTAGAATTGTGATTAGAGACCATGGATAAACCAATACCGACATTCTTTCTTTGACAACAGAACTTCCAACAGTTCTCTCGCAACGTCAAGGAATGTGACTAATTGCAAGAAATTTGAAATTCTACTCTCAGAACTCTTCCATTATGGTCAAAAGCGCAGAGGTAGAGAAGTTCTCCTAACCTGGACCGTCAGTTGCAGACACAACAGTTTGATTGCCAAACAAATGTCAGCATTTCCAGCCCATCTCAGTGAAAGATCAAGAACTAGTTCATTCTCTTTAGAATCTTGGGTCTTCAGGCCTGGAAAAAGGTGAGATTGCAGAACCATATTACACTATATAATGGACAAAACTGGATTTCTTATGATTATATGCGACTAACGGTCACCAGCAGAACAAATCAATATTGATCTTCAGATTTTTCAGCCACTCGATTCTTGCTTACCATGAATTGTGGGAGGTAAGTCTCCAAGAGTAAGGCGCTGAAAACAAATAGATTTTATCTGATATTTGCCAACATACTCAGCAAAGAGATCGTCCATTGTGGTTTTTATAATCCCACATGCAGCCTGCAGAAGACGGACGAAATTAGGAAGGGGAAATGAAGCAAACTATACAGCTTATGCCCGGAGGCCTCAACAGAGAATCTTCAATGTAACATCACCTTATCAAAGTACGGCCACATATCAATGATAAACTTGTTTAACCAATCAACCTGCAACATTTAAAGTACCACTCATTTCAAAAATCCTAAACCTTCACCATGAAACTTGTAATAAAACCATTTGAAATCGCTCACTCTCTCGTAATCTGGATTCATCACCCACAATGGAAGTTCAGGGACGATATCTATCATAGAGTTTGAGTCAATACTATTGAGTGACCTCGTAACACCTTCCTGAAAGTTTAACCACAAGAGAATTAGTATACTCTCTATCTGTAAATACGCAAAATTTCCAGTCGGATATCAGTATACTGGAGTTTTCCATCTTGAGCTCACATTGAAAAGCTGACAGGGAAACTAGTAATTAGACCAGGACATGTTTCAAAAGACTGAAACTTGGACAGTAAACCTCGGAAAGCTTCATACTTGCTCTGAGTATGAATCATGCAAGAGATACAGAAAATTCAACACGAATACAAGAAAACAGACAAGATCTATACGTAGTACACTTCTCATCTAACCAGAGATATTGTTCTACATTCATTACATGGAGAAATAAACGTTGATTCTACAGAGGATGTCTTTTATGTAAATAGCCGCATGTAGATTGAACACACACTGAGAGAGGCAGACAAATGTTAATTGAAACAGTATGAACTCTGACCTTCTTAACATTTCTGGGTCGAAAGTATATGAACATGAAGAATCCCAGAAAAAGACCAATCGGTATTCCGATTCCAAATCCAACCATTCCCAACAAACTATCAAGAATCCCCATTTTGTGTGATGATCAAAAAACGATCAAACGAAACTCCTGTTTCATTGGTCGTGATCAAGAATCATGTCCCACGTTGTCGGGACAAGAGCAGAATTCTTGATCAGAACGGGAATGTGAAATCAAGAACTGGGATGCAAGGAAATGTATTATTGGGGTTATAGGTGTAATAAAAAAAGAAAGATTTCCCTGCTGTGTAGTGGCGATAGGATATATACTGTATTGATACTGTTCAATTTAACACTAGCAGAATTGAGGATTTGAAATCTGACAGAAACAGAGAGGGCGACAACACGTGGACATGAATGAAGCGTGGTCTGAATGGAACACGTTTTGTGCCCGCGTTGGTAGTTGTCTTGTGCTACAGAATATCTTACAATGTGGTTGGACTTGGTGAATTGCTTACAATACTATGAATATTTGTTTACTTGCGACTTGCAAGGATGGTGATCCAAGCCTGCAACTCTTTCCACTTTCTTAATTGTTAAATTTTCACTTTTTCTTTTCTCAAGCAAAATAATCATATTTCATCAAAATATTCAGTATCAATTAAATCAATAGTTTCATAAATCAGTAAGATACAAAATATTATATAAATAAACAAACATTCTCAAACTCAATTTCACTATAAGGACAATAACTTCGTTGGCTCGTTTTACTCGTATAATAAATTATTATTATTATTTAAAAAATTTAAGATCGTAAATTTTACTCTTCATTATTTCTTATAATGAATATGAGATGTGTAAGAATTTGATTGTGTAACTTGAACGTTTATGACAAATCCAAAATCACAAGAAAATGAAAGAATTAAGAATGTGGCTGAATATGAAGGTTGGAATTCAGACAAGTGGTTGGAAATGTTCCACCTTTGGATTTGTCAGTTTTCACTTAATTATTGGTGACACAAATATGAACACCATAGCCAATTCTTAGGGGATACTTCTCAATTTCTTGCAATAATAGTTTAGAATTACTTGTTTCTCAGTTTTCCACAATCTTTCTTTAATTATTTTTAACAATTATAGTAGTCGTCATGCAAGATGCGTGCAATTCAAATAATACGGTTTTAAGTCTAAATTTTTCCTATTTTTTTTTCAATAAAAACAAGGACTAAACTAAATTTCTTGTAATTTAAGTAAATATAATAAAATTCTCCGGCGATGGTTTTGACTATATCTTAAATTTTATAATTAAAAATAAAATAATTTAAATTCTAAAAATGAAATATGTAACTTTTTAAATTTCACGATGAAAAAAAATAAAACAAAACTCGACCGTATGGAAATTGTTTTAAGAATATTGAATTCCATATTAATTGGACTCAAAATTAAAAACTCACTCAAAATAAAGATGGGCCGATGTGTGATCCAGTCCATTTGTGATAAATAAGGTAAGCCCAGCCCAGTTCTAAGAACCATGAAATCGCTTAGATACAATGAACCGACAACCCTAAAACAATCAAAACACAAAATTATTATTAATAATAATTAAAAAATTATATTTAAACACCCCAAAAATCACAATCTGATAAAGATAACCTAGATTCTTGGGAGTAATTATGCTTCATCCATATGGGAATTAGTCTTCTCTACCCCCATCATTAACCATTGAAAAAGATGGATTTAATTCCCTAATTCTCTACTTTCAAGCCTTTAAATCTTAATCTTATGTAATATATTTTTTTTGGTTAAAAAAATACAATGAAGATAATGTGGTTTAATGTAAGTTTAAGGAAGTATACCATGAATGTGTTCATTAAGTTGAATGAACTGTACATTTAATACATATATTGATTTGTGTAATCCCTATTTGTCGCTTTGATACCACCGATCATCAAAAATGGAAAATTTCTATTCAAATCATATTTACCTTCATTTAAACCAATTTATTTATAGATACATATAATACATATTTATACGTATAATTAAATTTTTAATATTTCAATACCTAAATCATAGACATATAAATTTGCAAACCCACCCCATTTCCATTCTTAATATAAATTGTTAATGAATATTGATTATTATTAATAATAATAAATAACCATCAAAGAAGTAGACAAAATTACATAGTTGGGGATGAGTTCAAAGTTCCGAGACATCAACTGTTTCCCCAAAGAGAAATGGGAATGCTTCAGATTTGCAATTAAGCTGCTCTCTTCCCAATTAATTAATTAATTCTATTTATTGAGGGGTTTCTCGAATATCTATAATTTACACAATAATAAAATCACCAGTTTATATGCATTTTGTGTACATCTATGTTTCCTAATTTAATTCAGGGATAGCTATATCTACATATCGAATTTATTATTTATCTATATAAACTATTCATATTTTTTTTTTTATAATTATGAAAATTATCCATTACATTTAAAAAAATATTTCATCATTCATTCGCCTTTCAGGGCCTATTCAAAAGAGAATTCAGTACTTCTTGTTCTTGAACATCTGAGCTGGTAGTTCGATGTTCAGAAATTCTTGTTTGGACGACTCATAACATTCATACATAATATTTTTATCTAAGCTTTCAATTATATGTCTTTCAATAATAATATACCGTTTCATGGAGTTAAGGTCCAAAATATGGAAGAAAGAAGTGTCTCATCCGCTCTACCACTCAATCAGTTAGCTTATTCTTATACTCCTTTCATGCTCATGCCACATTGAAGTACTGCAGAAGAAAAAACACCAAAATTTATCGAGTAGTTAACATGTTGGTTAACTGAGTAGTTTGTGTAATAGTGTTGATACTTTTTGAGGTGTATGTATAATTTTTTAAAAAAAATATAAATAATTTATATAAAGAAGGTCATGTATTAGGGATATGAACGTAATAAGGAAAAAATGAAATGAAAGTGGACTAATTAAATAAAAAAGGAAAAAGAAAAAGGGAAAATGCTTTTTAGTTGAGGGTCCCCATTTTCCCTTTGGGGAAAGATATTTCTCACACACACACATACACGCACTATTATAATCAATCAATTAATAAATATATAAAAATATTTTCTGCCCTCTCTCTCTCTCTCTCTCTCTCTCTCTCTTTCTACAGTGAACCAGCTCACATTCTTCCCAATCTCTCCATCTGTATCTCTATCCGTATCTGCATCTGTCTATGGTTTCCTTCTCTAGTTGAGTTAGTATATGCTAACGTCTGGCTTTCTTCGAGGGCTCTGATCTGAACTCCGAGCACGCACGACCGCAGAGAAACGCGAAAAAAGGTGAAAATATATGTAGAGATTGGGTTAGTGAAGTGGAGAGATAAATGAACTTTAATGGTTTATGCGTACTCGTCAAATCTTTCCGTTACGTACATGTTGGGTTGTGTATAATGTGTGTGTGTGTGTGTGTACGGTTTTGGGTTTGTGTGTGTGCGGGTATACAGCTTTGTTTCCTCTACAGGGTCGGAGTGGTCATTGTTATCAGTTTCGGATCGTTTTCAGGCTACTGAATTATAACAACTTTGTGATTCATATGAGTCTTTCTGAGGTTCACCCCAATGGTGGGTTTTTAGTCGTTGTTCGAGGGTTTTGAGATCAAAGGGTTTTTGTTTGAGGAATTAGGGCTTTTGGGGTCTCCTATGTTGCTCCGTCGATTTTCCGGTCTGATTGGTGTTGCTGCGAAGATCCATTTGATGTCAAGTATAGTATTGCTTGCTATTTGGTGAATCGTCAGTTTATTCCACAATTTGTCATTGATTAAGTTGTTGATTTCCATTTGAGGATTTCTGTTTTCTTTAGCCACCGGATTCCGGAACATATGGCCGTTGTCGCGTCAAGAGGCCATTTTGTTGTTGCTGCTTAAACATGCAGACACATAATTGATAGTTGAGTTCCTGATTATTGAACTCGTTTGCAGTTTGTTACTGTTGCTCCTATTATAACCAAGATTGTTGAGATAATTAACTTGTTTAATTAGCTGTTTCCTGACATATATTTTAGGTGTGTATTTCTATTTGTGAGGTGACCTTTGCATGTTTGGTACATGAACTGATAATTTTAGGAAAAATCTGTCAAGATAGATTCTACCTGGAGGATGATCTTTGCCATTCCTTCTTGTGGCTGTGATGGCTTCCGAAATGGAATAATCTTTTTCTTTCCTCTGTTTGGTTTGCTTAATTACACAGTTGAACTGAAATAAGTATTAGCTTAGCACAACTATCTACCTTGTTTTATAATACAAAATGCATTTTAAACATTAAAAAAATTGATAAATAATAAGTGATAGCATTAATATGACTACAATTACATAAATATTCATTTATATAAAATTTTAAATGTATAATAGAATATTAAGATATTTAATACATATTACATATTTTGCATGTGTATACACTATAGATATGAATATGCATATATTGTGTGTATATATATATAGCTAAACATATTTATTGATTATGCACACGTACTTTAGGTATAATATATTGTATATTATTTATAAAAGTCTGCTATAAGATATCTATGTAGTAAGAACATATAGAAAATATTAATAAGTATACATATACAATTCTATATAACTTCGTATATATATATATCTCAAAGTTTATTGATAATATCTGCTTAGGAGAATATAAGTTTTACACACACATGTACATGCTGTGATTTAGTTAATGTTATCATAATTAAAGATTTGAGTGAAAGTTAGAGGTAGCGAGGGGACCTTCTTTTAGCCATGATTACAAATGATTTCGACTTAATGGGGATTACTCTCCCATGGTTATTGAGGAATGAGTTTCCCCCCTTTTAGCTAGAATGTCTCATCCTTGTACTCCTTTATCACACTTGTCTTGTATTGTTCCTACCAAAGAAGAAGTGGCATTAAATTATTAAATAAGTGGGGAAGTCTTTCACTAAAATCTCTATACCCTCATATGAAACGTGTCATTAGTATTCTGTGGTTGGAGCTGAAATTCTTAAACCATCTTTTTGAAGGAAAGAAATTAATTCTTGACCCATTAAATGATATCTTGAAGCTCCTGCACAATTGGAAAAATATGAAGTGTTTGGAATCACTGTCGTTTCCAGTTGACATTTATCTTAAATATGACTATTGAATTTTGAACAGTGTGGAGACTGTTAATACTGTTGTTTTTTGTTGTATATAGTCTGTAGCACTTGGACGTGTTAAGAAACTCCAAGTTGTAAAATTGATTTGATCCTGAGATATTACATTTATTTTGCAGCTATTTCATCGTATCAGGATTTGTAGAGTGTAGCTCCATAAAGCAGTATTTTCATCAGTGCCTGCCTTCTTGGAACACATTTTTTGCTTTGTGGTCAACCGCTTTTGGGTGTTCTTGTACAACTGGGAGCAGAAGCTCAACTCAGTCATTAGAGGTTCTCATAGTCAGGCGATGACAAAGATTCAGTAAAGATCTACCATATTCTGCCAGGAAATGAAATTAATTACCTATTGGTGTGAAGGTAGTTTTGCTTGTGAGTAGTGTCAAGGTCTTTGTCAAGGATTGTCATGTGACCATACAAGTGAAGCTGGAACTTGGAATAATGACCATATACTAAGTTGTGGACTGCCTTTGTAAGATGTTAAAAGATATTATCTAGTCTCAGATGAATACTGAGCGGAGTTTCTGATTGAATCTGCAGCAGGTCAGGTTTATGGTGGAAGCATTTATTCTATGTTAGGCGGTATGCAGTTACGCTTAGTAATTTCTGCACACTTTACAGCTCCTTCAAAGTGGCGAGTCTGAAAGGATAATGATACTTTACTTTTGAACATTGGGAGCAAATGGAGTCGAAGACTGTGACAACTGATTATCAGCCAAGCACTAGGGGTCGGATGCTTGCTGCTGCTGGACCGGTGCTGTGGGTTGCTGTCAGCTATGTAGACCCTGGAAAGTGGGCTGCAGCTGTGGATGGGGGAGCTCGGTTTGGCTTTGATTTGGCATTGCTTGTGCTTATTATAAATTGTGCTGCTATATTATGTCACTACCTATCTGCCCGCATAGCCATTGCCACTGGCAAAGATCTTGCGCAGGTGGTTATTTTCCATTAGCATTTTATTTTTCTTGAGGTGCATTAAATTTTCCTAGACTTCACAGCTTCAACTTCCTTGAATTAAAATTTGAACTGTTGGGAGATGAATTGAGGATTCCATCAGCTCATGCTTATGCATTTGCTTTGAATATCGAAGACGAGCTATTTACTTCACAGGCTAACTTAAGGATATATGCATCAATTCGCAGCTTAAGGAATTCAAAGTTGGCTTCAACATGAAAAACTGTAGTGATTAGAAGTGACATTTTAATGGTTTAAAAGTTAAAACAGGGCCCCTCTCTTAGCTGGTAATGTTCTAAGTTCTAACTAGTTTGAGTGCAACTTATCTGCCAACTAATCTTTATGTTTTCCCTCTTATAAGTATCACTGACTGATGGGAGAATTAGTTTAACTCCTCTTCTGCCCATGCTTTCTCCAATTCATCATATATTTCTATATTGTATCAAAGTTTTATGCAGTACTCTGTTTCAGTACTCTTCTTTTATATAATTTATGAAGATATATGAACTCATTTTCCTAGTGATGTTGTAGATTTGCAGCGAGGAATATGATGATATAATATGTGTGCTTTTAGGAATTGAGGCAGAGGTCTCTATGATTGCTTTGGATCTGACGATGGTATTTTTACCTTTCAGATATTATTTCTAGTTAATTGTTTTTTCCTGGTTATAGTCTGTTTTACTAATTGCAGATATGAATGTTTCTTGTAGGTTCTGGGAACTGCTTATGGCCTTAATGTTATTGTCGGAATTGACCTATTTAATTGTGTTTTCTTGACTGGCTTTGATGCTGTAGTATTTCCAATTCTTGCCAGCTTCCTTGTAAGTTTTTCTACTCCGTGTGGTTAAAATTTCTTGGTTCTCAGATTGGTGCAAACTGCAAACCGGTGCAACTACTGTTTCCAGGGAAACCCAAAGGCAAAGTTCTTGTCCATATGCTTGGCAAGCTTTATATTAGTATCTTATTTTTGTGGAGTTCTGCTAAGTCAACCTGAGAGCTCTGTGACCATGGGTGGGATGCTTAATAAGCTGAGCGGAGAAAATGCATATGCACTGATGAGTCTCCTTGGGGCAAATATTATGCCTCACAATTTTTACCTCCATTCCTCTATTGTACAGGTTTAAACTCTCTCACTCCCCCCCACCCCACCCACCCACCCACACACACACACTGGATCATCCTCCCTCTTTTATTTTTTGTTGACTTGTTCATTCTCGAGCACTTTTGCCTTGATGACTGTAGGCATCAATGTTCCGGCAATTGGAAGTTAAAACATGCTTAGGTCATTAGCAGTTTTTACTGTGTTTCTCAATCTGTTGCATCTTTTATAATTTGGTCGCTTCGAATATGTTTATGGTGTTTGAGCAATTTTCTCCTTTGACGATTAACTTCACATGAGGCATGCCCACTCAAAAGATCAATTTTCGAATGTGCATGTGTGTTATTCTTCTTTATTTTCCTTACATAGTATCTTAATAAATTTTCTGAAAATGGGTTTGTGATGCTTTGCTGATCGGTCTTTACAATGCTTTTGCAGCAAGATCAGGTGCAAACAAATGTTTCTAAAGTGGCGTTGTGTCACGATCATTTTTTTGCCACTTTGTGCATCTTCAGTGGAATTTTTCTGGTCAACTGTATGCTGATGAACCTAGCAGCTAATGTGTTCTATAGTAGTGGACTTGTTTCGCTCACTTTACAGGATGCACTGTCATTGTTAGAACAGGTTGGTTTTAGATATGCAAAGTAGTGATTTATCTATCTTGTAAAATGGGACTTTTCAATATTCTGGTATCTTCTAATTTATTATGAGCTCTGAATGATGATGCAGGTATTTAGGAGCTCAATAGCTTCAATTTCATTGTTAGTTGTTATGTTTTTCTCCAGCCAATTAATAGCACTAACATGGAGTCTTGGAAGACAAGTGGTTGCCCAAGATTTGTTCAGATTGGAGATTCCTGGATGGCTTCATCGTGCTACGATCAGAATAATTGCCATCATTCCAGCCCTCTATTGCGTCTGGAATTCCGGAGCTGAAGGTATATTTCAACTCCTGGTCTTTACGCAGGTCGTGATTGCCCTTCTGCTTCCATCTTCTGTGATTCCCCTATTTCGAGTCGCTTCGTCCAGATCAATCATGGGCCCCTACAAAGTTTCTCGTCTGGTGGAATTCTCAGCTTTAGTCTCCTTTGTGGGGATGCTAGGACTAAAAATTGTCTTTGTCATAGAAATGATATTCGGCAGTAGCGAGTGGGTTAGTAGTTTAAAATGGAATATTGGGAGTGCTGTGCCTATTCCATATCTTACTCTTCTGATGGCCGCTCTAGCATCCCTCTGTTTGATGCTTTTGCTGGCAACCACTCCACTGAAGTCCGCGAGCCCTGGAACAAATAATCGGGCAATGAAGTGGGAAGAAAAATCCGAGATGCCTGAGTCAGCTATAGAGAGGGTCGGAACCGAAGTCACTGAAGTCCCATATCGATCTGAAAAGGCTATGGAGCAGCAGGAACCTGAATTATCATTGAAGAAATCCATTAGAAACTGTCAGACCATATCAATTCTGAGTCCTGATCTGAGTTCGCCTGAAACGCTTGCGGATTCTGAGAGCAATCTTTGTTTGACTATGATTCAGGAGAATAAATCTGAGATCACATTTTTGAAGCCTGCCATAGGCAATCCTGAGGCAACTGGAACCCTCTCAGAAGGAGCATTGGCTGGGGTGAACGAGGTTGTTAAAAGTGAATTACTGGATGCCAGCACCTTGAGCGATGGGGGAAAAGACATGGTTGAAAAGACATTGGAAATAGAGGGACATGTGAGGAATGAGAGGGACGGTGACTCACGTGCTTGGGAGGCTGAAGAGTTGACTAAAGATGTTTCTGAGAGCAACCAGTCTTTGACATCGGAGGGTTCTGAATCATTTAGAAGTCTTAACTGTAAAATTGACAGTGTGGGAAGTGGTGGAGGAAGTCTCTCAAGATTAGCAGGATTAGGCCGTGCTGCAAGGCGTCAGTTAACTGCAATCCTTGATGAGTTCTGGGGGCAGTTGTTTGATTTCCATGGGCAAGCAACACAGGAAGCAAAGGCCAAGAAACTGGATGTTCTGCTGGGGGTTGATTCCAAGGTAGATTCTAAATCTTCTTTTCAATCTGTTAAATTGGAGGGTGCCAGTAAGCAGTCTACTGGATATATCCCTTCTACTGGTGGAAGAGGATCTGATTCTTCTAGAGTTTCAAGTTTTTGCAATCCCTTGAAGCAGCATTATGGACAGAGCAATATTGGATTACCTCTTGGGATGCAGCAAAGATCATCAATTTCCTCTAACCACATGCAACTATTAGATGCATATGTGCGAAGTTCCGGCCACAATATGCTCGAGTCCGGTGAGAGGCGCTATTATAGTGTACATGTTCCATCAACTTCTGATGGTTATGATCAGCAACCAGCAACCATTCATGGTTATGATTTGAAATCATATCTGGGTCGAATGGTTAAAGAAGAAGGTTCCGAATGTCGGAAAGATCAACTGGATTCACTAATGCAAAACTCCACACCCTCAATCAAATCAGAATCTGTGTACTCATATGGTAGGCCGTTGGGGCAGAAGCCACATAGTGGATCACGGACTCTCACTCCTCCTGGTTTTCACAATGTTCCTGTTTCCCGAAACAGTTCATTGAAATCTGAAAGACCCTTCCAGAATCTTTACACTCCTGAACCTGTGGGTCTCCCTAATACCTCGCCCAATGAGAGGAAATTTTATAGCTTGCCAGACATATCAGGACTTTATATCCCCCAACGAGACTCCTCTTTGTCTGGAAACAGCTCTCAGCGTGATAAACCTATGATTTATGGTCAGTCCATTAATCACCCAGCTCGCAAGCAACCATGTCTGAGTGCTGCGACATTATCTGGTACTGCTTTGGGATTTAATGGACCCCCTTCTTCAGAGTTTCATAGAGATGCTTTTTCTTTGCATTTCAATTCTAGCTCAGCTGGTTCACTGTGGTCTAAGCAGCCGTATGAACAGTTTGGTGTGGCTGATAAATCTCCTTCAGTCCAGGAAGCTGCGTCAGTCGTGGATATAGAAGCAAAACTTCTCCAGTCTTTCAGAAGTTGTATCATAAAACTTCTGAAGCTGGAAGGATCTGATTGGTTGTTCGGACAAAATGATGGGGCTGATGAAGACATTATAGATCGCGTAGCTGCAAGGGAGAAAATCTTGTATGAAGTTGAAACTAGGGCTCTAGACAGAAAGATGCAAATGGACGAGGCAGACCAATCAAACTTTATGCCAGTTCCTAATTGTGGTGAGGGATGTGTTTGGAGAGTAGATCTTATTATAAGCTTTGGAGTTTGGTGCATCCACAGGATTCTTGATCTTTCGCTCATGGAAAGTAGGCCGGAGCTGTGGGGGAAATATACCTATGTACTCAATCGTCTTCAGGTAAAGACCACTACTATTTCTGTTCTCTACCTTAGAACCTGCTTTTTCCTCATTTAGTCTTAAAAATATCTGTCATGGATTAGGGCATTAGTATCTTATTGCTTTACTTCGTTCTCTTCAGTACTGAATTCAAAGCAAGCAGATTCTGCTAATGTGAATTTATTAATGTTCTGTTGGCTACTTTCTTGCACTTTATGTTGTTGCTGCCTATGTTTATCCTTTTTCTGGGAATGGAACTTGAAAAAGAAATGGTGTCCTTTTGGATTACGATGAATCTCAAGAGTTAATTGTGCTTCTAGTTTATAGCTGTTTCCTGTCAAAGTTTTTTTGTCCTGCAGTTGGCTGTTCTCCTTGTGCGATCTGATCTCAGAAACATCTATTTTTATGACTGTAGGGGATTATTGATCCGGCCTTTTCGAAGACTCGTTCTCCAATGGCTCCTTGCTTCTGCCTTCAGCTTACTGTTGGAGAACAGCCAAAGCCGAGTCCACCCATTTCAAATGGGAGCTTACCTCCGCACTCAAAACCTGGCCGCGGAAAATTCACGACAGCAGCAATGCTGTTAGACATAATCAAAGATGTAGAAAGTGCTATATCCTGTCGTAAGGGTCGAACAGGCACTGCAGCCGGCGATGTAGCTTTTCCCAAAGGGAAGGAAAATTTGGCATCCGTACTCAAGCGATACAAACGTCGTTTGTCAAATAAGCCAGTTGGGTCTCAGGAAATCGGGCATGGGCTGCGCAAGATAGCAGTATGACCTCCTCAGGGATTGTAACTTTAATCCAGTTCCTAGAAGCTGTAGACAAATATGCTTATTCGGTTGCTAGGTTTTGGAGAAAAACCCATACTGAGCATGAGAACTGGGCTCAGCTGACATAAACTCGCCGGGCCTCCCATCTCTCTTCCTTCTTGTGTATTAAATCTCAGTTCCTGTTTTAGTTTCTCCATCTGCTTTGTGGTGTATTCATAGGAGGATAAAATGTGGTGGGTGTAGTGCATTAGCAAAAGGAAGGTGGGTATAAAGAAATGTGAAATATATTTAATTTACAGGTTCAACATTTCACTCATTGATAACTGATGTGTGTGTGTGTGTGTGTGTGTGTGTGTACAGAAGAAGGGTACGACAGGATGTGGGTGGGTGTAATTTTCAGGCGAAATTGCATCCCATGTGTTTGAATCTTTCACCACCAGCAGCTGTGAATGATTGAAAATAGTGATACTCTTGTTGTTTCAATGGGAATGAAAATACATCGCCTCATTCAGAAGCATGAATATGATAAGAGTTGAAAATGGCTTTATTGTTTGTTTTCACAAATCTTGTTCCTACCTAACAAATACATATTTAATAATATGATAATTGGTAGATAGAGATGATCTCACTATTTCCTGGCACAACCACCTAAATTAATGGGGTGGGGGGCAACCGGGCAAGTTAAGTTAGAGTTGTTAATCCCAATTAATATACACACAAGTCCACAAAGTCATTGGCTGCTTTCCCTATTTCTTCTTCTCCTTCTTAATTGTATAAATAATAAATAATCATGACTCATCACAGGCAGTTGTTCCTACTTTCCTGCTAATCCCATTTCTCATTTCTATGTTATTACCTATAATACCCTCTACCAACTCCCTCCTATTTCTCATTCCCATCTTCCTTTGGTAAAGCACTTTCCACCTACACTTCTTTCTTCATCATTTCTAGGAATAATTACGTATGCATTTTCTAACTTATCATCTGTTTACGGGTGATTTATGTAAATTATGTTGATATTTCTAATAGATGAATTATATAAAAAGACCATAGATTAAATAGTGCAAATATAATTGCCTTTAAATTTTATTCTTATAGAATTGCCGTTGCTCCTTTTCTTTTTTATTTTTGCAAAACATAAATCACATCAACCCACTATTCTAGTATTCAAGTTGGAGGAAATTTGATTATAGCATGAAATAAAATAAGTGATCCACTTAACATTGAAATTCTTTCTTATTCAAAAATACAACATGTCAATAAATTTGGTTTTGAAAAGGAGAGAGTGTATATAATTTCATTCCCCAACTCAACTCTAGAGTTGCCATCAACATTGGGATGGAACTAAAAGCGTGGTTGTTGAATTAACAAACAAAGGCACAAAGCACATGATTGGTGGAAGCCACACAATGCACACCACTCTTCACCACCAAACACAGCAGGAGAAAGCGCTCTTTGTCAAACCAACTTGTTTTTGTCCAAATATCAAAATACACACGCACATACACCTGCAATACACACGCACATACAAATATTCTCAATTGTTTTTTAAATGCATTTGGATGTATAATATAAGTTAATATTACATCAAAATGTATTTTTTTTAACTACTTGAATGAAACACCATTAATATTTTAGCTTCATGATTAAGATTGGAATTTCATAAACAAGTTCAAATTTCAATCTAATTTGCACCCAAGAGAGTGGAGGTTAGTGGGGGACATAATGGTCAAGTCAAGTTGCCCGAGTGCAGTCAAACCACACCATTTTCGTCATTTACTATATTTTATTATTAATAATAATTAATCATTGAATGCTATGAAATATTGGTGAAAATTGCTTTCATCCTGTCTCATTCACACAACTTCTAATTAATTATACATTAACCATTAATTATGTAATAAATACATCCCACTTATTACAGAGTGATTAATTAAATATGATGCACAATAACACTCCTTCAGCTTTATGGACCATATCACTAACTCTACTTCGTCTCAATTTTCTCTTCATCCATCATCTCTTTTTCAAAAATCAAGACAATCTGAATCAAGTTTTTCCGGCTCAACAATTTACAACACTCTATCTATTTTAAGCCCATCTACAATTTGAAAACTCAATTCAAAACATATTTAATTTTGCATTAATCAGATACAAACGGCACAAGTACTACATTAATTTCAAACGAAGAATTTGAATAGCATGTCAACCCCAAAACCTCATCAACTTACCTAAGTATTTTTTTTAAAATAAAATTATAAAATTAGAGTGAATAATATTTCGTAGTATCATAGTCGCAAGCAACCCATATGAGTATATAAATTTAATCCTAAGATGTTTAACGAGGAGCGCGACAAACTTGGGCGACGGCCGACTGTCAAAGCTTTAATTGTCAGCTACCACAGCTCTTTGATTGTAGCCACGAAACTCACCAAAAACCAGAGCCTATTTGTTTAATTCTTGTCCAATAATAAGATACATTACATTACATGACAACGACTCTCTTCTCCTACAAATAACTACCAACTACAACTCATCTTTTCTAACAACAACCAAAATCAAATTCAAATATATATGTATATATATATATTAAATTATTATCACGTTACTTGATATTCCATCTCTATTTAAATGACTTTACAAAATAAAATAATATTTTTTAAATTATAAAATAAGAATCAAAAGTTAGAAAATTAGACAACTGATATATTTTTCCTATTTTGCATATACAAAAAAAAAGATTAATAAGATTTTTCTGTTGAATGTATCGTTCAATAGATCATCTAACCAAAAATAATACATATATATTAATATAAAAAAAATATAATCTACGTTAAAAAATAATGATTAATGACACAACTGTACTAATTTCTTATGAAGCTAAAAGTACCATTCACCTGATAATATAATTGATTTATTATACTTTTCAAATATTACATTTATTGAGAATTTTTTTTTTATTTCTTTTTTTAATATAATGTATTTTTTTTAAAAATATAAAAAACTATTTACTATATATATATTGGGATCGATATGTCATAATTGATAATATATAATTAAATAAAGTCAATTAATTTATGTGGAAAAATATTTCAATCCAATCCCACTGCCACCAACCCCCCGCGAAAAAGCAAATATAAAAAATCCACGTCCGCGGATCCGTACCGTTGAAATAATCCCATGAATGGTCCAGATCAATCCTCAACCAACCCCCACTCTTGGGGAACTTAATGCCTGTTTCCATCCTCCACCCCTCTCTCCCCCTCTAACGCCAAATCCCACCTACCAAAACCTATACGTATATGTTTCTGTATCTATTACCATAACACAAAGCACAAACCTCCCTCTATTTAAAGCCACACACCTTACTTACCACATTTCAAGAACTCTCTCTCTCCCTCTCTCTTTCTCACACACACAGCACACACAAACATCTCTCTTCTTCCTAGTGTGTGATCTGTGTGTGGGTATTTCCATGGCTGCTGCGACGGAGAATGGCCATCACTCGAACGGGTTCTGCGTGCAGAAGCAGAAGGATCCGTTGAACTGGGGCGCGGCGGCGGAGGCCCTGAAAGGGAGCCACCTCGATGAGGTGAAGCGGATGGTGGAGGAGTTCAGGAAGCCGGTGGTGAAGCTGGGCGGAGAGACGCTGACTATATCCCAGGTGGCGGCGATCGCATCCAGGGATAATGCGGTGGCGGTGGAGCTGGCAGAGTCGGCGAGGGCCGGCGTGAAGGCCAGCAGCGACTGGGTTATGGAGAGCATGAATAAGGGGACGGATAGCTACGGCGTCACCACCGGTTTCGGGGCGACGTCGCATCGGAGGACCAAGCAGGGTGGCGCTCTGCAGAAGGAGCTCATTAGGTAATTTTCTAAAATTACTGCTGGTAATTTTGTTTTATATTATCTTATGTTTATATATTCTTTATTGTTTTAAAATCTTTGCAAAAGTAATATTCAAAGCGGGACCTATCTTTGGGGTTAGCAATTGCTGAATTTGTTGTTTTTAAGATAGAAAATTACCATATATAGTAATTTTTGGAAATGGTATCGAGGGATGGTGGTACTCAATATAAAAAAAAAAAAATTAATTCAAATTAAATTTGGTGGGAGTGTAGGAAAATTTGACAATTTTCTTTTTTAACTGTGTACTATGAATTTGGCTGTCAGATGTGATGGGTAATATAGTACTTTCCTATTTCGACTGTAACAAAAAATAAAATAAAAGGATTTTTGAGGGGCAGACGTTGACCGTTGGCTGAGTATATTTAGAAGTGGGGGATGGCTGGCCATGTTATTGTTGGACATTGGTATAATACAGTTATCTTAACTAAATGACCCAAAAGCTGTATTTATATATGGTTCCTCGGATCCTGCAATATCCCTTTTGTCTAAGTATTACAAGTAAACTATAAATCACATTAATTCCACTAAATCTTGATTTAATTATAAGTGTATTATTATATTTGTCAATTTATGATATATATGTTTGCTCTGTTTAGGGCTCCAGTTCTTGCCATGTTAATGCATTGCTTGATCTTGAAACATAAAAGTTGAAAACCTCAGATTTTGTAATATCTGTCTCAAAATTTCTGACTTGTCTCAAACTTCATTGACACCAGGTTCTTGAATGCTGGAATATTCGGACAAGGCACTGAGTCATGTCACACTCTGCCCCACTCGGCAACAAGAGCAGCAATGCTTGTCCGAATCAACACCCTTCTCCAGGGCTACTCAGGCATCAGGTTTGAAATCCTGGAAGCCATCACCAAGTTCCTCAACCACAATATCACTCCATGCTTGCCCCTTCGTGGCACGATCACAGCCTCTGGTGACCTCGTCCCCTTATCCTACATTGCTGGGCTGCTCACTGGCCGCCCCAATTCTAAGGCCGTTGGCCCCAATGGAGAAGCCCTCAATGCTGAGGAGGCCTTCAAGCTTGCTGGTGTTGTTGGAGGGTTCTTCGAGTTGCAGCCAAAAGAAGGGCTTGCACTGGTCAATGGCACGGCTGTTGGTTCTGGTTTGGCCTCGATTGCCCTGTACGAAGCCAACATTCTTGCTGTGTTATCCGAAGTTATGTCGGCTGTTTTTGCTGAAGTTATGAATGGAAAGCCTGAGTTCACCGATCATTTAACGCACAAGTTGAAGCACCATCCCGGTCAGATTGAGGCTGCTGCCATCATGGAACACATCCTTGATGGTAGCTCTTATGTTAAGGCTGCTGAGAAGATGCACGAAATGGATCCGTTGCAGAAGCCGAAGCAAGACAGATATGCTCTTAGAACGTCGCCCCAGTGGCTCGGGCCTCAAATTGAAGTCATTCGCACAGCGACTAAGATGATTGAGAGGGAGATCAACTCTGTCAATGATAACCCCTTGATTGATGTCTCAAGGAACAAGGCCTTGCACGGTGGGAATTTCCAGGGTACCCCAATTGGAGTGTCCATGGACAACGTTAGATTGGCCATTGCAGCGATCGGGAAGTTGATGTTTGCTCAATTTTCTGAACTGGTTAATGATTTCTACAACAACGGGTTGCCTTCTAATCTCTCCGGTGGGAGGAATCCCAGCTTGGATTACGGTTTCAAGGGAGCTGAAATTGCCATGGCTTCCTACTGTTCAGAGATCCAGTTCTTGGCAAATCCCGTAACAAATCACGTGCAGAGTGCTGAGCAACATAACCAAGATGTTAACTCTTTGGGCTTGATCTCTTCAAGGAAAACAGTTGAGGCTTTGGACATCTTGAAGCTCATGTCCTCCACATACCTAATTGCTCTGTGTCAAGCCATTGATTTGAGGCACTTGGAGGAGAATCTGAGGCTAGCTGTCAAGAACACCGTCAGCCAAGTTGCTAAGAGAACTCTAACAATGGGTGTCAATGGAGAGCTTCATCCATCAAGATTCTGCGAGAAGGATCTGCTCCGAGTGGTGGACCGTGAGTACGTCTTTGCATACGTCGATGACCCTTGCAGTGAAAACTACCCATTGATGCAGAAACTGAGGCAAGTGCTCGTGGAACACGCATTAAAAAAT
Organism: Sesamum indicum; assembly: GCF_000512975.1. NCBI lineage: Eukaryota > Viridiplantae > Streptophyta > Magnoliopsida > Lamiales > Pedaliaceae > Sesamum > Sesamum indicum. The sequence goes on along the minus strand of NC_026149.1, from coordinate 344,232 downwards.
GGCGACAACGAGAAGAACTTGAGCACGTCTATCTTCCAGAAAATTGGTGCTTTTGAGGATGAACTTAAAGCCCTCTTGCCCAAAGAAGTCGAGAGTGCCAGAATTGCGTTGGAGAGTGGAAATCCAGCTATCGCTAACAGGATCAAGGAATGCAGATCATACCCCTTGTACAGATTCATTAGGGAGGAACTGGGAACCGGGTTCTTGACTGGAGAGAAGGTTACATCGCCGGGCGAGGAGGGTGACAAGGTGTTCACAGCATTGAGCAAGGGGCTGATTGTTGATCCATTGTTGAAATGCCTTGAGGGTTGGAGTGGTTCACCTCTTCCTATCTGCTAGTTAAGTTTGATTCTTGGAAAACATGATGCCTTTTGTTAGATTCTTGTTTCTGATTTTCAACTTGTGTCTATGTAACCTCTGTGTAAGGTGAATTACTATGTGTAAAAAGTTTCTTAAGACTTTCATGTTACCCTATAATTATCGAATGTTCAGACCTCAAATGCGTTGATTTTTGATGAATTATGGAGTGAAAAAAGCATCAATATCCACAAAAATATCTTAACCTTGAGCTGGAGATGTTCTTGTTAACGTTGTTTGGATTTGAGCAATGCATGGGCTAATTTCAATTTGCGCCAATTCAAATAATGATACTTCCAAATATCACAATATCATTTCCACTAATTAACTATACTTTCGAAAAAGTAGTTAAATTTTTTAGGGAAAAAAGTGGATAAGTGATTAATATATAAAATAATGTATAAGTATTTGATTAAAAAATTGATACATATTTGCAAGATCATTTAACTACTTTGGTGAGTAGGTAGAATTTAGGATATGATTGGTATGTGTGGATACGAAATCAACTTAGGAATGGAATAATGATAGAAAAAGAATTGCATTTGAATAAAATTTCAATGATTGATATATATATATATATATAATAAATTAGAATGTCACGAAATTATTATTCTTTTAATTGATTTCATTCAAGTAATTGATAATTAGTAATAGAATGAAAATACTTTTATGAAAAACTTGTTTTTTTAGTAATTTACTTTTTTAAAAAAATTATTTATCCATTTTTTATTAGATATGTTGAGTTCAATTATATAGAAGCAAGTCAGATATTATTTTCCCGACTCGGGAGTATTTGATCGTTGAGCCTTAGAATAAAAAGATCCAATTCACGTCCTCTGCTAAGAATCTCTCATATTCGGTTCTTTAATCTTCCCCGACCATAGCCTCAATCGAGGTCGCATTATCTATGGAAGTAATAGTATATATATATATGAAAAAAGTATTTACTTACATAAAAAATTGATTGAATAAATGTATAGATAATATTTTTCTTAAAAGAATGATTCGGACAACCCAATAAATATTAATTAGAAGTAGGTGAAAGAAATATTTGAATTAATAAAAATCAAATTAATATTACTTTTTGGATGGCCATGCATACAACATACATAATTATTTCAGATACAAGTACTTAAATTTAAATTGAAATTAGATATTAAACTAATACAATAAAAAAAATATTTTATTTCAAATATATTATGTTGGGTGATGGAATGATTAATCTCTTATCTAAGAGAATAATCGAATAAGTATTTTTAAATATAAAAATAAACTTTGAGAATGTCCATTCAATTCTCACTCCATTTATACTTACCGATCACCCCTTAGTCATTATACGGAGGGGTATTTTCAAAAATAAAAATAAAAAAAAAATAGAGAATTTTGTTTATTAATTTGCTAAAAATATGAAAGGGAGTTATTTAAAAGGAAAAGGGAAGAGTAGTAGGTTCATTTTATGTATAGTGGCTGACTTTGACCTCTCAATTGCTCAAAGGACAACTCTTGTTTTACATATTGTAGTTGATAGAAGAAGATTGAAGAATCAAGGTTAGGCCCATAACCGGAAGCCACAGTCGCGAATGGCGTCACAAATCGTAAGACGACTCGCTCGGAGCGGAGCCTATGCTGGAATCTTCTCCTCCCCCAACCCTACTTTCCTAGATCGGACCTTTTCTTCCGCCGCTTCCGGTTCCAATCTGATCCGAGCCACTCTCTTCCCAGGAGATGGCATCGGCCCTGAGATCGCCCAATCGGTTAAGCAGGTTCCACGAACACGTTCCATGACTTATTTATTTATGTATAGTTATTTTGATTTTCACCTTTTTTTTTAAAAATATTATATTGACGGAGCGGGGGAGGACTTTGCCTTTCGAAGAAATGTTGGAGCTAGGGTGATTAAGTGACGCGTGCTAGAATTTTTGCTGAATTTTGGGTGATTTTGGAATGCGTATCTTTTGTTGCTTTCTGTTGATGGTTAATTAATAAGTGATAATGGACTGAAATATTGTGTGCCTTATTCATCACTTGTTGCTTTTCTTTGTGCTAGCTGGATTCTGCCACAATCTTGAAGGATAGCAGAGTTAGGACTTTCCTGGAGTAGTTTCTAATGTAGTTTTGGTTGATTGGGAAAAAAAATGAAACGTGTAGACAATAACCTTGGTTGTATTCGTCATTCAAATCCATCTTTGTGGATAGTATTGTTATCTACTCTCTTTCACTAGGGAAAGGACTGAGTGCATTTTGAATTTGGTTGGCTAAATATGTGCTTAAAGAAATAACCTTTTCATTTCAAGAATTGTGTACGGCGGTCAACAGGGTGTAGTTGTAAATCCAGCTGCAATCCGACCAAAGGTGTATTATATTTCTATAGCATCCAAATATCCTTGGTAGTCCTTTTTATTCATGTTTTCCCGACATTGGAAAAAATGTGAGAGCTATGAGATGATAAGTCATCTTCTTTGGCATATTCATTATCATTTATCGGTCTTTTCCAGCTAAGCTAATTTTTGGCTTTGTATTGCTGTAGGCATGTAATGTCTGTCATAGTTAAGGCTCTATTTTGTAATGAAGATTTCCATGACGATTTGAAGCTTTTTTTCAGAGGAACGAGCTATTATGCCTAATGTAAAAACTTAATACGTGGTAAAAATCCAGGTATTTAGAGTTGCTGAAGTGCCAATTGAATGGGAAGAACACTTTGTTGGGACAGAGATAGATCCTAGAACTCAGAGTTTTCTAACATGGGAAAGTCTTGAATCTGTGAGAAGAAACAAAGTTGGTTTAAAAGGGCCAATGGCCACACCGATTGGGAAAGGTCATCGGTCCCTTAACCTTACCTTGAGGAAAGAGCTCAATCTGTACGCCAATGTCAGACCTTGTTACAGCCTACCTGGATACAAGACGAAATATGATGATGTAGATCTCATTACTATTCGTGAGAACACAGAAGGAGAATACAGTGGACTTGAACATCAAGTAAGTTTTGTACATGGACAGTCATTATCATAAAGCAACTCTTATGTTGTTAATTTGATTGAGCCTGTGTATTATATCTATTAGGTGGTAAGGGGTGTTGTTGAAAGTCTCAAAATCATTACACGCCAAGCAAGTCTGAGAGTTGCAGAGTATGCTTTTCACTACGCCAAGACCCACGGACGAGAAAGAGTATCTGCAATACATAAAGCCAACATCATGCAGAAAACTGATGGTCTTTTCCTTAAGGTCTGCATTTATGCATATGCTAGTTATTGATGTTCCTTTTAAACCTTTTTCTAACTTCAGTTTCTTCTTTACACTTTTTTCTGCAGTGTTGTCGTGAAGTTGCAGAAAAGTACCCGGAAATAGTTTATGAAGAAGTAGTGATCGACAATTGCTGTATGATGGTACGAGAGATTGTCTTTTATGGATGCAGAATTAATGTTGGGAAAGCTAATATCTCCTGAAAATAGTTGGGAATGCTTATGTTTATCAGTATCAACATAATTGCAGTTGCATTATCGCCATAAGTTCTATGCATATGAAAAGACAAACAATGTAATTAGAGAGTAAAATGTTCCTTTTTCTGTTTGCAGCTTGTGAAGAATCCATCACTTTTTGATGTTCTTGTGATGCCTAATCTCTATGGTGACATAATAAGTGACCTTTGTGCTGGTTTGATTGGGGGCTTAGGCTTAACTCCAAGGTACATTCTATTTTGTCTGGTCTTTTGATGGATGTTCTCCTTGACTAATTTCACTTTACCTGGTCCCTTGTGCAGTTGCAATATTGGTGAGGGGGGGATTGCTCTTGCTGAGGCCGTACATGGTTCTGCACCTGATATTGCAGGAAAGGTTAGTACCGAAGCAGCTCTGCACTTCTTTTCTGCTTCAAGATCCGAAGTGTTTGTATGAGGTTATTATTGCCTCATAGTGCCATATGATTAGTTATACTTGCTAATGTGTCAAAAATGCTAATTGACACATGAATAGCGCCGATCTAAAACTCGCATATAATGAGGAGAATATGTTTTCGAGTAGTTTCTAAGTGTTTCCAGTTCAATGGTAACAATAAGCTTTGGTTCAACTTTGCAACTATAGTGGCTGAACCACGTTACGGGCATATGTTTATAGACATTTCTGAAACATGCAATCATTGTGGTCCATCAACATAGTGTTAACTTTCTCTAAGTCTCTTCAGTTAGATAGTCTGGTTATGATTTTGAAGATGCCATAAATAAGTGCTACTGATTCAGTTGAGGAATTGATATTGTTAGGATGCACATAATCACTGTCACATTATCTAGATCACATTTTTGAAGTTCTCAAATATGCAAGCAAGGTTTTCTGATAGTAAGGGGATGTAACAATTCAGTGGAGCTTAACAAGACTTTTTTGAAGCATGGTTGGAATTATTAACGAGCTTGAAATCATGTGTGAGCTTTGATTGATAAAAGAGTCAAGCTGAATGAGCTCTAATACAGCGAATGATTGTTCCTTCTCTTCTTTATAAGCAATATAACAGCTGCTTAGATAATTGGTTAATGTTGCTGTAGAATTTGGCAAATCCAACTGCTTTGCTTCTGAGTGCTGTCACTATGCTGCGCCATTTGGATCTGCACGATAAAGCTGATAAAATCCAGGATGCTGTTTTGAAGACGATTGCTGAAGGGAAGTACAGAACAGGTGATCTTGGCGGTAAATCAACAACAACAGATTTCACCAAGGCAATCTGCGATCACCTCTGAAATTGTGGATCGGCATATGTACATTTTAACTTATTTGCATTCAGCTCAACAGGAGTTTGTTGAGATGTTTCTTTCAACACAATTTCATACAATCAGAATTAGTCTGTGAAGCATATTCCTTCACCTTGATGATTTACCATTACCAGAGGATCTTCCAGCAATTTTGCTCGATGAAGCCAATAAGACACGGCCCTGTTCAATTAATTCTGGGGTGGCAATGCAGCCTGCCTGGTCTCTTGTAGTTGGTTCAGAGTTTTACATGCTTTTCCTCTTAAGAGCTCCTATCTTTATTTTCTCCCCAAAAACGGGAAAAAAAAAAAACATAAGAGAAAAGGTATCAAACTTGTTTCCAAACTGAGTTGAGCTGTTAAGAGAATTCGCTATGGTAGTTGTTAAAGCTATAATCTGTCTTTTGAGTTGGAAACAAAATATGAGATTGCGTTGTTTAATAAAGAAGTTCCGTTGTTCTATTCTCTGAGTCGTGGCATATTTCGTGTGCAAGTATTCTGTCGGTAGATCTCCAGTGGGGGGGGTTTGGTGCACGAGTGACATGTTTAATATTTTATTTAGAGAATACACCAAAGTCATGAAACCCTAACCTCACCTTACCTCGCTGCATGGACCACATTCTCTGTTTGAGTTAAATTGAGTGTTGAAGTTGTTTTCAGTTTTTGCAGTTATAATTCCGACAGTTTTTAATAGGTGAAAATCTTGTGGATAATTGATCTCTTAATCTAATGGTTAAGATTGAGATTTTTAAAATTATGAGTTAAAGTCTCATTAAATATATTACAATTTGTTATTTCATAATTTTAAGTTAGATTGATGTATTGTTTAATTATTTAATTTTTTAAAATAATAATATAAAAAAAGCGACAATCTTGTCTATTTAACAAGATGTCATTTGATTACTTTTGAACATCTAATAAAAACTTGAAGATATCTTTAAACTCAAATTATGTTGAAGTTAAATTAATGTTACCAAATAAGTTTTTGTATGTGATGGATTATGAAATTCATTAATAACTCCAAAACATTCATTAATTAATTGTATTAGGTTAGGTATGGTACAGTTGAGGAGGGTGGCCATGTCCGTGTCATCACCATTCACCAGAGCAGGGTAACTTTAGAAGAGATGACAGTTTTGTATTTCCAATTTTGTCCTTGAGTCCAACACCCCAACAGCACGCATCTCTATGTTATAGGAACGGTAAAATCTCAGCCCCACAAAAATCTGCCCTACCCCTTACCAACCACATTTCTCTCCCAATTTTTCTCCACCTATATATATATTCACCCTCAACCCCCTCACCCACTCTACTTCCTCTGTTCGATCCTTTCACTCAATTCCCAAACTTTCACGCGCATTTCGATCTCAACCAGCTCAAATGGAGTTCGAGGGAATTCTACTGGGAATGGGCAACCCCCTCTTGGATATTTCTGCTGTCGTGGATCAGGAGTTCTTAGACAAGTAAGTCCTGGAGATTGTTTCTTGTTCTCTATGACATTGTTTTTTCCCCCCATTTATATGCGTGTTTGAGCTGGAGATCTGGCATTTTTATATACCTTTGTTTTGATTTTGGGGCTTTCAGTTTTGTGGATCTGTGTGCATGGTGATAGTTTTGCTTGTTAATGACCACGGTTTCATATGCGCCAGTGCACAATTGTAGCTTTTTTTGTAGATATGATGCATCTTCAGTTCGTTTTATTAGATCTGAGATTTTTCATTCCTAGTTCTGTGAATCAATGTGTTGTGGTGATTTTGTTAATCTATGTGTACGATGAAGCTAATCAGGTTACTATTGCACGACAGGTATGACCTTAAAATGAACAATGCAATTCTCGCAGAGGAAAAGCACTTGCCTATGTGAGTAACTCATTCCCCCCCTTCCCCTCTCCTTTGAATTGTACTCCGACATCTGTTCTTTTAGATCTGTAGGTCAGTTATTAAAGTTCCAGTATAGGATCGTGATCTGAATGGTTTTCTGTTTACTTTAAATACTGAACAGCGTCTGAATCTTGATCTATTTCTAAACATGAAGCGGTATGAGAAATTACTCTTTATAGTGGCTATTTTTCGAGTTCACTACAACCTGATTAAATCCAGAATTAGTGATGCTTGTTAAAGTTACAATCACTCTGATCCAATTTGTCCTATGCATGCTGAAGAATGAAGATGGTCCTTTTGCTTCCCTGATCATATGTGGTCCAGCGGATTCATCATGCTCTGTTTTCTGTTTACCTTAAGTTAAACAAGGTCTGATGCTTTTTTATTCTTCTGGTTAGGCAACTATTACAATGTCTCTTTTTCTCCTTAGATCATGAATTTCAAAAACAAAATTTTGTGTATGGTCTAGGGGCTATTCATTTAATAATTAAAATTCTGCAAAAACACTGGATCATGTAACAGAAGTTCAGGTAATATTGCCAGAGGTCCATCTAATAATGAGTCGGGATTATAAATCTAGATATACTCATATTAGAGAAAACGTCTAGTAAGGTGAAGCATGGGCCCGGTTTTATTCCTCAGAATGATTGTCATATGATCAGGTGCGGATGTAATTCTTGATTGATGTGTTTCTCAGGTATGAAGAAATGGCATCGAAGTATAAAGTGGAGTACATTGCTGGAGGTAATTTATCATCAGTGAAAGCTTGATTGTTCCTATCTGTTCTCATCATACTTATCATTCAAATTTTATCAGCATTTACTAGTGACTCATGATATTTATGATGCAGGGGCTACTCAAAATTCAATCAGAGTTGCCCAGGTAAATGAGATTCCTGTTTATAGCTTCATAATTTTAAGCAAGTATACAGTTGCCCAACAACGTCATACCAGTTATGCGTGTTCTGATTTCCAAGTTGCCGTCATATACAGTGGTTGCTACAAAAACCTGGTGCAACTGGTTACATGGGTTCCATTGGGAAGGACAAATTTGGGGAAGAAATGAAGAAAAATGCAACGGAAGCTGGTGTCAACGTAAGTATTCTGTCCTGTTTCCTTAACCACCATTATCACCCTTTTAATATTATATCCGCATAATTTCTTACACTTGTTTAAAATTGTAGTCCTGTCATCCAATTTATTACAGCATCAAGACAATGTTCTTGTTATCTTCTATTCCTTATTTTTTTCTTTTTAATCATTGGAGACCCTCAATCATGAAAGACTATTATTGTGATATTTTCTATCTTTTCCCCATGGTTGCATAGGTTCATTATTATGAAGATGATTCTCCAACTGGCACTTGTGGTGTCTGTGTGCTTGGTGGCGAAAGGTTAGTTTCCTTTAAGGGATGGTTGTTTTATTTACTTCAAATTTCTTGTGGCTAACCAAGTCATGGATTAATGTATTGCAGGTCACTTGTTGCCAATTTGTCAGCTGCCAATTGCTACAAACCTGATCACTTGAAGAAACCAGAAAACTGGGCCTTGGGTATGCTTGGCATAATTGGTACTTCTTGGTTAATTTTATACAATCTATTTAACTTATGCGTCGTCTTTTGACAGTGGAAAAGGCCAAATACTACTATATTGCTGGGTTTTTCCTCACAGTTTCTCCAGAGTCTATCATGCTTGTTGCTGAGCACGCAATTGCAAAAAACAAGGTCAGGAATTTTGATGATTAGAGATTGTTTTATTGGAGTGAAAAATAAATGTACATGAAAATACTCTATCTTGAAAATGAACTGCATAAGTAAATGTTTTGTATTGAGTTTGAGATATAAGTATAGGATAAATAAACCTGATTGATCAAAAGGCAAAAACATCTTCATCTTGATTTTTATTTCCTTTATTAAACACAATAAAAAGGTTAATTTTTAAATTAGAAATATTATTCTCCACGCTCCGTTTCTCTCATTGAATCAAACATTTATTGCCTACTTATTCTAAATGTTAATGGATATGTAGGTTTTCTGTACAAACCTTTCTGCTCCATTTATTTGTGAGTTCTTCAAGGATGTACAAGACAAAGTATTACCGTAAGGCTGATTTCCTGATTCTTTGAATTAGCTAGATGATTCAGAAGGAGAGAGAATGATATGCCTTATACTATTTGGGTTTCAGGTATGTGGACTATGTTTTCGGGAATGAAACGGAAGCAAGAACTTTCTCCAAAGTTCATGGCTGGGAGGTAATATTTCCAATTTTCCAGCACATCAGTTCACTCATGTGGTCTCTTATTATATAAGACTAAAATGCAGTTGTTTTTGATGGGCAGACAGAGGATGTGACAGAAATAGCTTTGAAAATCTCCCAGTTGCCAAAGGCATCTGGAACGCACAAAAGAGTTACTGTTATTACACAGGGTGCAGATCCAGTTGTGGTTGCGGAGGATGGGAAGGTGAAGTTGTTGTCTGTCATTCCATTGCCTAAAGAGAAACTTGTCGATACCAATGGTGCAGGTGTGTGATTGTGTTGTTTTTGAGAGCCTCTAATGCCAAAAAAAGTAAAATGTCCACTTAGAATAATCTAAATAAAATCTAATTAAAGATAATGAACTCCCAACTCTAAAAAGGCTTTCTATCATAATCCCTCTGACGGTATCAGCCTTCAAAGTTTCCAGATCCAACTTCTTTCAACTGCTGCATGATCTGAAACTTATTCTGCATCAACGTTTCTTGCAGGGGATGCCTTCGTTGGGGGATTTTTGTCTCAGTTGGTTCAAGAGAGATCCATTGAAGATTGTGTAAGAGCCGGTTGCTACGCAGCTAATGTCGTCATCCAGAGGCCCGGTTGCACATACCCGGAGAAGCCAGATTTTAAATGAGAGTCATCCTTCCATTTTCCATTACCTTTACTATTCTTAGCTGAAATTTGAATATCAAAAACTTATTGCATGTATTTTTGCCGTATTTGTATTTGGCCTACACTATTCATTGTAGTGCCTGCGCCACTCCACGCCCAGCCGGCCCACGCCACCTCCGTTGTATTCTTGTTTGCAAGGGATTTTGGTTCCTTTAATATCATATTTTTTGCTTAATCACTTAACATGTCATTTTGTTATTTGATGAAATCCATGTTAACATAGATGTTGTATTTATGTTGGCTGATCCCACATTATAGATCTAAATCAAATCATTTCGGCTGAATGAGGGAAAAGAGTATCAGCCAGACCAAGCTCATAGCAGTTATGATTATAACTTGGAGATAATCAAAGTGAGCAGAGCACGTGAAGCAGCTTTGTTCATTCATTGTATGAAACCAATTCAATAGAAGACCGACGACTTAAAGTTGGAGGTCAACTCAATGGATATTACATTTGGAATCATACGATGATATAATGGATTTGGAATTATAGTTACTAAATTATTAAATTACATTAGATGGATGTACATAATTAAATATTTATTTACAATTGAATAAAATAATAAATACTCAATCAAAATAAATTAACTTTAAAATATGTATTAATAAAATTAATTAATCAAAAAATATAATTATCTGTGGAAGAATAAAAATATTGCTAGTTCAGTAGCCTTCCTTGATAAATAGTATAGATTAAGCAAATGAAGAGCAGGAATACTATACCCTCTGTTTCTTTTTCTTTATTCTTCCTTCTTAAAATTCTTGATCTGCAGGTCCTCTAGTTAACTATTAAACTCGATTACTTACATATATATATATATATATATATATATAATCCCCAAGCCCCTTTTAAATTGCAAAAAGTAATGACTTTCTTAGAGTTCAAAATCAGTATTAGGTTGATAAAAATGATTTGATGATCGAAATTTCATGCTCAATCCCAAGTATATAGTTTTAAATTATAAAGCCTAATAATAATTAATTAGTTATTAATAATGCTAAATAAGTAGCTTTATACTAAATTAGTTTGTAGTATATTTTTATGGAAAAATTACAACAAACTCTTTCAAGATTTATCATAATTATAATTATTCTCTTATTATTGAAAAAAATATTAACAATCTTCTAATAATATCCCATCGTGACCACTCATTATAAGAAGAATTGTTAATTTTAATAAGTATTTATAATTTTTTAAATAATAAAAATTATTTATAATTATAATAAATTTTAAAAAAATTAGTTGTAATTTTATTCCATATATATATATAGGTAGAGTTGTATACATAGAATTTAAAAATAAAAGGTATCAACTTTTTTTCCAAAGATGCAATAGCAATAGCAATAGCAATAGATTGTTTCCAAGAACCAAAACTCCCATACCATACCATACGCCATATGCCATACGACGCCTCATCGCATTCACTCCCCATCCCAAATTATATTTCCCAAACTTTTCAATCACGCCCGTTTTCAAACCCTCCGCCATGAACCACCTTAATCCTCCTCCTCCTCCACCTCCTCCTCCGCCGCCTATCATCCGCCATACCAGCACCACCCAAATCCTCAAGCAAACTACCTCCCTCTTCTTCTCTCATCCTCTCACTTTCGTCTTCCTCTCATCTCTCCTCCTCACCTTCCGTTCCAACGTTCACAGCGCCTCTCACTACCTTTCCTCTCTCATCGACCGTGACCCTTCCTTGAAATCCCTCCTCTCCCGCCTCGATTTCTCTTCCCCCTCCCATCTCCACCACCCCCGCCGTCACTCCCACCACCCACTCCACTACCGGCGTCGTCGCGCCTTTCTCCACCTCTCCCGCGTCGGCACCCTTGACGATGACTTCTTCTCCGGGGATTCTGATTTTGACCGCTCCCTCTTCCACCCCTCCTCCGGCAAACCTCCCCCCAATGCCACTTTTGTCCGTCTCTCTGACTTCAAACCAGAGTACGGCTTCTCCAATTCCATCGTTGATAATGGAATCTCTTTCCCGAAAATTGTTAAGCCAGGAGCTGTCGGTTTTAAGCCGGAGGTTAGGAAAAATGTTACACTTCTTGAAGAAGAGGAAAGGAAATTTGTTGAGAGCAGATTAGATGACAGTAATGCGGTCGTAGATTTGGATTTCTTGATAAAGGGTTTTGAATTGGGGCATCGAGACGCAACTTCTTTGTTCTTTCTGGCGGGTGTCTTGTCCGCCACTTATGCATATGTTGTGTTGGCATTTATAGTTACCTATACTTGGGTGAATGGGATTATTTTCCTTAGAGTGGTGGACCATTTGTTGGGGAATTACAGATCTTTCTTGCGAACTGTGTGGAATGGCTCAAATATCGGACTCAGGAGGCTTTCTGGGTTTATTCTGATGAAATGGGCCGTGAGAGATGCACTGGCGCAGCTTATGGGAATATTCTTTTTCGGGGAGATTGAAGATCAATTTGTGTTTTTCAAGGTTTTCTTGAGGATGAAGTTTATGCCATTTGCCAATGTGGCACCATGGGTTATAGGGCATGAGTGGGAGAGTGCGGGCTTCATTGTGGTCTGGTCCTTGAGTGATTTGATGCTGGGTTTCTTATTTGCCGTCGATTCCTGGGTAGCAATAGTTGACGCGAGGAGGGGGGGCAGAGAAATTGTTAGAGAAGGATGTCACATGCTGGTAGCAATGTTTTGCCCTGCTTTCGAAATAAGGTGGTTAGAAGCTATCACTTGTGGATCAGTTGGGAGGTGGGTGTTGAGGAGGATATTTGGGGATGTTTTCACATTGGTTTTTCAGTCATTAATGGAGGTGTATTTTATGGTAGCATGGCTGGTCTTTTACTTTGCAGCAAGACACAAGGATGATGCTGCACTTGGAAGACCATTTGGAAGAAGAGAATTGGAAGGTCTTCTTGAGGTTGCCAGGTGATACTCAACAAAATTAGTAAAATCTTTTGCCAGACTTGATTTCACGTATCAAAAGTAGTGGTAACTCGCTTGGTTGCGACGCTAAATAGCAGTAACCTTTTCTGGTGCTTCTGTTGTTCAATTTGCGAAAAATGTGAATTAGCACTGCCATTGTTTGGTGATGTTACCAGTTATGTTTGTATGTACTTTGCTAAGAGCCTAAGAGGTAATATGTTGTAAATCTCCACAGAATTTCATCATGTGTATACAGCTTTGCAGACTCTGCGTTTTTTTGACCTTCAAGAATGTGCTGTTCTTGGTATTGCTACTAATAGTTGCAAGATACATTTTACTTAAGATTGTGAATATGTATGCTCATTCAAGCAACATATGCTTCGAGTTTTCATGGGGTGCATAAAAGCAAAGGCCACTGGTTAATTCTTCTTGTTTCATATGGCGGCAGTTTACATTAGCTAGGTTTCATACCTAAACTATGATTTTTTTTTCTTGCATTATGACCATTGAGTTCTTATTTTCCAGTTTGATGCAAAAGGACGAGGCAGCTTTAATTTGATGTCCGACTTGATGTCTTACTAGGGGAAAAAGGTGTGCTAAGTCCATAGGGTTTGAGTGTTGCTATTGTAGTGTAAGTAGGTCCAGTGTATAATTAATAAGAAAATCTCATAGTCTGTTTGTTCTTTTATCCACAAATGTTGTCATCACTAGTAAGGGAGTTGATATTTAGCTGTCATGTAAAAGATTCGGGGCACTGGGCAGGTAGAAGTTTGATCTCCTATCAGCATGATCATTTTGTAGTGGAACAATATATAGGTGGTCTGAAGGATGGGGGTAATATTGTTTGAGTGGAGTTTGCGGTCCTTAACAACATTCCTGGTTCTTGAATGAACTCACTCCAGTTAGTGTCACTTTTACTCGTGCAACTTCTTAAGTTACTGTACTGGATCGGAGTCTATGTCTCAGAGGTAGGATTCATTCCAGCCTTCAGAAGCAGGTTTCTTTGGAAAACTTTATTCTTGTGTGAAGGGGGGAAGGCCGTATTGGACTATTATGATCATTGTTTCTTACCAGGAGACTCTTGACAATGTCGTCAGGTTACTTTTTGCTACATAATTTGCAAAGAAGAGTTTGGTTCTTCTATGATTGTAGTTGCAAACGTGTAAGGAAACAAGTATTTGCGCTCATGGACGGATCTGGAAGTAGATTGGTCCTGATCAGCACCAATAGGATAAATCCAAAGAGTTCTATGTCATGGAGTATAGAATGCACGGCTGTGGCATCTCGGCAATGCTACCAAGGAAGTGCTTATACAGAAGTTCAATGATGTTCTCATATAGCAAAACTGACGCTGCTTCTGTATCTTTTCTGTTTGAAGACAGGAAGTTGCTGAGAACTTGTCTTTCCTTATGACGGCAGTTTGCATCACTACAAGGTTTAAGTTTCAATGAGAAATGTAGCAAGAGCATGTTGGTCCGATTTTTTATTTAATGAATCTGAGTATTTCTAGATTTACTGTTTCTTTTTTAAATATTGACGAAAGAGGAGGTGAAATAATTGATGCAGTGCTTGGTCAAGGCAAAGATGATGGAGAGTGCAACAGTAATTACTATAACTGATCAATGGCTGAAGCCAACTTGATTCAAATATGGAAAATGGAGAAAGCAGATTGGAGAGGAGGAAAGAAACAGCCAACCCTGGGGTAGGGTATCAGGTCATTTTGATACTTGACCTTTTCAAATGCTGCATTTAGTGCATATGGCAACTCTCAGGAAATTTTAGGCGGTCAATGATAGTGTTAAATCCCTTTTTTACTTTTTACCGTTTAATTTCTCGCACTATATATTATTCTCTGTACTTTTTAAATTTTTCTTTTACGGCCTGTTAAATTGTTTTGTGCAGCTCTTAAAGCTAGCATCTCTCCAGTGCCCCCGGTTCAGTTGAAGCATTCTTCTTGAGCTTTCATGCCAAATAAGAAGTTTTATCTAATGGTAGAGATATGGAATTTCGTTAACTATGTCTTAAGGGATCCTCTGGACGTTTTTGGCTGCTAAAAGGAAACTGCTCTTTTTCTGATAAGGTTTTCCCAGTCTGCTATTGTTGTGAATCATCTGAATAATGTGGTATCTTATAGTTTTTCAGTTTATCTCCCAGACATGACGATAACTTTTAAGATTTGCCCTTTTCTGATGTCTATAGTCCGTATCCATGCCTGCAGAATACCTTCAGGACTTTCTTGGAGTTGGTAAACTATTTGAGCTTTTTCTTTTTGTTGATAGTTTGTGGCGTCTGAGCATGAGTTAGACGTGCGCCATTGTTTAGATCCTTTATGTAGAGTGTCCAGGCCCATTGGAATTTATTTTATTCCTATGAATTTGTGTATGGTTGCACCATTGTTTATAAATCTGGAGTATTTTGAACAATAGTCGCTTGGGTATGATAGTTGTTATGGTTGCCTTTTCTTCATTATTGTGGTTTTGGAATAAAACCTTACAACTACTATCATTTACCTTTCAGAGCTGCCACCAAGAGCACAATATAGGATGGTAAATTGCTGAATTTGATGACTCAAATTATTTCTAATGCACAGAGAAGTTATGTGGATGTACTCAACCCCTACTGTGAGATGATTCTATGCATCTTGATGTTCTTTCTCTGTTTCTTTCCTTAAGAACATGCATCTTTTCACTTCCTTAGGGAAATATTTGTCGTGTCGCCATTTTTATTTTGTGCATTTTCTTTTTCTGTTTACTCTCAATTTATGCTTTCCGGGCTTGATCTAGCAAAGCCATGTATAAGGGGTGCTTCAGACCTCTTATGGTCTTCTCCCACAACTACCAAGCAAACTTTTAGGACATCTCCAAGAACTATCTTCTCGTCATCCTGTGGAGGCCACGAAGACCATTGACAACATACATCATAGGCTGCGAAAGGTACATGCCGTCCATCCTTTGCCACTTTTTCTTGCACGCTTTTCTCTTGGAATATTCATCTTCTCTCTTCATCTGTTTGTGTTTGTTTGGTGAGTGAGAGATATTTTCGCTGCTAGTATTGAATTGATTGGAAGGTGGAAATTTTGGGAGGATGATGTTTCGATATCAAGAGGTCAATGTAACAGCAAAGAAAGGGTTGGGTTTGGAAGATTAAATGGTTGACATACTTGTATTTTTAGACAATTATTTTTTACTTTGTCTAGTTAGTGATTATCCAATGGTTGTGGCTACGGTTGAGCAAGTTAATTACTTCGTCTCTCATCATATTAAGGCAATTCATTGGTTAACAGTTCTCTCCTTTGAGCATGGTCTGCAGCAGCCAGCTTATACGGTTCAAAAATGCTTTCATCTTTCGGCTATGTGAGGGATGCTCAAATACTCTGAAGTGTGTGGACAAATGTGTTGTAATGGAGTTTACTTTATTCTTTGATATTATTATTACATGAGTTGATGTGATATATAACTACTTGTACATGAGCAGAAACATAATTGAAGAGCCATCGACTGTTGTGGACCATGTGGGGTCAAAAGTCTAGAAGAGATCTCCAATCTCACACATTTCCTCCTACTCTCCTACATTTTAGCATTATAGAGCAAATATTATCTATTCTATCAACAAATCAGTACATAATGGTTTTTAATATTAATAACATGTGTTTGGTGGAAAATTTCTAAATCTGAAAGTGTTAATATGCATGGGGTGCCTTGATTAAGGAACCCCTTCAATTTTCTTTTCAGTTTTTTGGTAATTAAAGTTAAGGAACAGGCAGTAAGCGTAGCGATCATCGTTGAGGTTGATCATACAAGTAGGTCTTTGATTGTAATGGTAGGAGTCTCCCTCTTCCATACTACTGTTTGAGACACGACTATGACCAAAAGAGAAGAGGCAACCACAATACTCTACTCCTATTGGTGTAAAAATCACGTTTCATAATTAAAAGTCAGGTTGCAAAGGAGTTTCGTGCATGAAAAAGGGTGCATCTGCATCCCAATCTGTAAATCTGAATTGTTGGAGAGAGAGAGAGAGGGGTGGGATCGGGAGCATTTAATGAAATGTTAGTGAAGCACATGATAATGTGGGTCAAAAACTCTGCCCAGACAGAGACGCACAGGCACGTTGGTGACACCTCAAGACTGCATGTCTCCGCGTGTGTGGGGTTGGATTGGTGAATGCTGGCCGCTGCTCCTTTCTTTATTATGAAAAGATACGTAATTCAAGAAATATCTCTCTGATGATTCCGAATTAAAAATCCCTGAAATTTAGATCAACGGAAACGACTGCAATTGAAAAAAATGCCAACGGACAAGCTTGCCTCTTGACATTCCGTTGCCTGGAATGGCATTTTTTCCAAGTCAAAAATAAAATATTTGTGGCTGCTGGGATTCGTGCCCAGGTCTCCACGGCCACAACGTGGAATTCTCACCACTAAACTACAGCCACTGGATGCTTCAAGCTTATTTATATGCAATATTTATTTGAAATGACATATTAAATGCTTGTGTTGGTTCCAAATTTTTATTTTCAGGTATTGTTACATAATCCACCCACCCTTATTGATATACTTCCACTTGTACTCGAGGAAGAATCTTCTTCATGCTCCATTTGCTTTTTATTTTTAGGTTGTATATGCAGACCAATACACTCATGCGTTTACTTTGTATTATAAAAACTCATTTTTTTTTTATCTAAAAGTCCAATATTAATTACCATCTGAGTTTAATAACTCAACCCACTTAAACTACTTAAGGCAAACAATCTAAGTAAACACAGTATAATTATTGCAAAACATTTTTTATCCTGCCATTCAAATAACTCATCACAAATACAAAGGTAAGAAGATGCACGGTGGATAGCTGCAATGCAGTTTAATTAAGATTGGCGTCTTGCGATCAGGTAGACAAAAACAATGCCTTCAAGTTGCATTATGATGCCCAGACCATAAGAAATGCGATTAAACAACCAATGATCATATTACCTCCTGATTGTTGTTAGCTAAAAAATGGTACTGCAATGTTACCATGCTACGCTAGGGCTGCTAAAATCCACCACTCGAAATACTAGATGTTCAGCTACAATCTGTTTAGATATAAGTCAAATGTTTTAAAGCCTTCATTCCCACATGCTGTTTGGAATAGACAGGCAGCATCGAATGGATGCAGGATGTCGAAAAACATATACAATTGCCTAGTCACTCATGAGGAAAGAATCAACTGCCATTAATACTTCGTAGGATTCTTCTATAGTCACTCAATGTTATATCTGTGCTTCTGTCAGGAGAATCATGATGAATAAGCGGAATCTTTGGTCTCTGACCTTTGGGATAAGGGTAAATGGTGGCCAGTTCACAAACACGGAGCAGGATGGACTTTGGCAGAGGACGCCAGGCCATATTGCGTTTCTTCTCTCCCTGCAGCAAAATGTACATCAAGAACAAAAACTCTCAATCTAGGGGTATATGTAATATTCCATAATAGCAAGCAGCAGCAGATGAAAAACATAATAGATAATATGCCTTAAAGAAATTTACAAGTGTATATGACTAACCTGGCGCCCTTGGTCCAGAATACCACTCGCTTTCAAAAGATTTCGCCACTTGTCCTTGTGTAAATTCACAAACAAAAGGTGGTTTCAAGCCCAGATATAGGATCAAAAAGAGTATAACCAAATAAAAAGGATGATGATGTCACGCAAAAAAAAGGATGAGGAACTGACCTTGAGATCTACAGACGTACGATGCGCAGATGTGGAAAAGAAAAGTTTCTTTATGCGACTCCATCTTCCAACTCCATACTGAGAGACGCCATCAATCAATTTCCTAACCTCTGTGATAGTCCAAAGTCTATGATGCTTTCTCCGACCACTAACTTCTTCAGGCCTCTCAGGAATTGTACAGTCATCTCTTTTCTTTTGATGTGCTCCTGTGAGACAGTCACCCCTTTTCTTCGGAGTCATGGCAATTATGCAATCATCCTTTTTCTTCTGACTTGCTAGTGATATCCGGTCACTACTCTTTTTTGAATGAGCTACAGTAAACTGGTCATCCCTTTTTGTCTTACTTGCAGCACAATCATCCCTTTTCTTCGGATGAACTGCGCTGATACATTCATCCCTTTTCTTTTTCTTGTTTGGAGTAACACATTTACCTTTTGACTTGGTCATCAAATTTCTAGTATCCACATGCTGGACCTGTTTGCACAAAATACCATCATAGTCATTTGAGTTCAACAGCTACAAAACTGTTTCAATTACAGACATGTACAATCTGATATTGTAACAGATAAATAACTGTGAATATCTTAAGAAAACAAAAGATTTAAGTGTCATTTCCTTTTCCTCTTACGGAACCATGGAATAACTCGTCTTTGATATAGCTTTAAAGTATTTCAACCAGAATTAGGAAGTGAAAAGCAGATAATTAAGAGATTAGATGTTGAAATCAAACCTGGTAGAGCTGGCAAGTTGCCAAGGGGCATCAGACAGTTTCTGTGAAGCAGGGAAGGGGGGAAGAGATATTTAAACCAGTACTGACCAATCATTAAAACAGAACCCTTTTTCTTTTATTAATTAGAATAAGGAAACTTGCCGCTTTTTACTAAAACGATCCTTTCTAATTCTAGACGTCCCACATTACATAATTAGAAACGAAACAGCCTCCTCATTTGTAACTAAAACTGCTAGGTATACTTTCAGGCCAGCAACCAACACTACTTACCCCCTTATAGAAACTGAAGACACCATAGCGAAAATAATGGAAAAAATACAAATAATTCATCAAGGTAGATGCACTCTAAACTCAAGAACAAGTTTACACCAAGACACACTCACACACCAAAACCAAAACCAAAACAAGAAAAAAGAAAATGATAATAATAATTAATAAATAAATGACACGTAAAAGAAAGCAAGAAAAGAAAAGAAATCCCTGGGTGCATCAAAGAGAGTATACAGGAAATTAGACAGAAAACAGTTTGAAGCTACAGCTAACTTTAGGTCAAAACGAAATAAAGGATGCCTTGCTTTGAGAACTTACCAGATCACATGTACGCCCCTTTGGACATTCTTTATGAACCAAAGAGCCAAAGGGCACTTGAATAGCTATGACAGAAGACTCCTCAGCAGGTAATTGTGTTGCTCTAGAAGCCACATGGCACTTCTTATGATCTTTAACTCCAAGAGACTTATCTTTGAGGGTGGAAGTAGAAACCTCTCGTCTTTTTCTAGAATATGCAGGAATAGGATCTGCTAATTCATCAACATACCTCTGTGTGGGCTTACGTGATCTCTTTTGTGTTGGACGACCAGTACAGTTTGCTTGAACTGACGTCAATTCATCAGCATACCTCTGTGTGGGCTTACGTGATCTCTTTTGCATGGGAAGATCAGTGCAGTTTGCTTGAACAGACGTCGTTAAAGCCTCCTGCCGCGGAAATATGTTGGTCTCACCATCTTGGCCTGTGACCTCAGTTTCATCATTTTTCTGAGTCATTGGACTGCAGAACATTTCATCCGATGGGGAATGTTCTCCATCATTCCCATCAGATAAGATATCTTGAGAAGAACAGCTTGGACTATTGTGAGTCTTGCCAATATTCTGTACAGTACAGGACCCAGGAGAAATTGAAGGATTCTCCTCAACCAACATTTCACTCTTATTGCAACTAGGAATGTCACTCTCCGAGCTCCCCATATCCAGTTGATCTTTTTGGCAGTCAAGCACTTGCTTTATTTGAAAGAGCGATGATTTCCAACGAGTGTCAGAACCAGCACTTTGCATTTGACTGTCTGAAACTGAAGCCGCCAAGCCTTCACTACAACCATAATCCAAATCTGTAATGCTTTCAGCAAATTCAACACCTGAACAAATAGAGCAATTTTTTTATTTTCATTTGTCCTTTTGGGTGGTGGAGAGGGGGAGTATTAGCATCACTACTTGACGCCTCTAAAAGATTGACAACAACTGCAAACAAGGAAAGCATACCCACCTAGAAGGTAATCATCTCCCATGCTACAGAAATCATTATGTGATCGAAAATATCCAAATTCGACTTCATTAGGCATCGAATCAAGTACCTACATGGGAACCATTTTACTAAGACAAAAATGGCATCAAATAGTAGAAACATATCAGTTTCTTTTGTCTTGTCCCTCAACTTCTGTTGAAATATTATCTTCATTTCAAAAACAATGCTAGTGACACATATCAAAGGAATTGATACAAATGCAAGCTGCTGGTCATTCACAATTTACACGGAAGAGGTTCAAGGGCCATAGACAATGAGATAAGGATAGACCCTTTAGCATCCTAAAAAGTAAAGTCTCAATATGGTGGGCCATAATTAAAACATAAGAACAAGTGAATGCTCAGAAGACGAGGCAACACGATATCCACAACTATGGGAACATAACTGAGATGCATGTAGTTAATAATCCATAACAAGCATTAGGTTCACATTTTATAATCAAATTAAATAATAACACGTTTACAAGTATCTGGATCAACCATCACTAACGGACAAATAACCAAATAAGACATACTTCTCCATTGAGAATATCTTCCCCTTCCTGAGCAATAGCAGTATCTGGCCCACCTGCACAAAATCACAAAGTTATGAACAATAGCATGTTAGAGCCCAGCAAACATGCAGACTCACGGATTTGGGAAAAACAACTCGGAAAGAGCTTTCTTTTTCCTCAGAATGAAACAAAAGGAAGAGGAGCAATATTTCATTAATGCAGGCAGCTATGGATAACTTGTCAGGAAATCTAAGTCAAAGCAAAACAAAATCTAGAGTCACTGAGATAAGCATTGATCTCCTTGAAGGTAAGAACAATTACTAGCTATAGAAATGATTAAAATACATCTTGCTAAAATTTGATGTAATACCCATAAAGATGTTACAACTTGAGATAAGATGTAAACCAATGAAATGCTAAATCATCATTACAAAGAATTACAGTATCGGCACCCCTCCTCCACAAGTTCTTTATAGCAGCTCTTCTCCTCAGATTTCTCAAGTATCAATTGTTCCATGAGCATTTTCAAATCACTCCAACCATCATTGACCAAATAATAAAGACGATATATTCAGTTTCTTATTAATCTTATTAGTCAGCATGAGAGGAGAAAGGAGTTCACGCTACTAGATTTAAACTGTACCAAAACTGCAGGAAAAATCTTTTATGTCCATAGCATTCTCTGGAGTCTTCCTACAACATATGACACTATCCATTGGCGCATGCCCATCATGGGGTTCTACAAGCAGACGCTCAACATCAATTGTCCCATCTTCCAATCCACGAGTTGGGGGTCCATTATCCATGACCTGATAAATATTATTAATATGAAAAGCATTCTATTTACACTTGTACAATAACACAATATTCTACTTAAAGATAATTTGGAATATACACCAAAGATATAGCAAAGCCAACAAAAATAACTAAGTAAAGGATTTCGATATTTGCAATCACTGGCAAATGGGCCAAGACAGCTATACAATTTATGTGCCAAGTTTCATCTCATCAAGCCATTCCGCTAATTTTGAACGAACTCGATGAGGATTCAACAGCAAAATACTTCACATTCAAATTGCCGAAAAATGATATTAAAAGATATCCCAGAAAAAACTTTGGTCAAATTTAGTTGCGACTCAACTTTGTTCCTAGAGGACAACAAAACTCCAAACTAAGTTCTGCCATCTAATCCGAATGTAATAGTTTATCTTTATTCAACATCACACAGACCAAACATAAATACAGGTAGAAGGACGGATGTGCTTTTTATTATAATAAAACCACTTCTCGGTAGATGTAAATGTGCCAGCGCCGATCATCGCTAAGCATAAAAGACAGTCACTTGAGTAGGCCCTACGCTTGTGTCTTTCGCACATTTCACACGTCTCATGTACTAATCTACTTGAGACGCTTCGCATCTACACATTAGGATAACCGTGATTGACAATCTTGTCATTCTTCAACCACCCAACTTCCCTCCCCCAGTATATAAACCTAAAACAACTAGAATAAAAGGCAACATAAATTTTACCAGTATATCGAACCAAAGATCAGAGTAATGCGCATAACGGCAAAAACAAAAGAGAAAATGCGCAAAACAGTGAGAGAATTAGCAAGCAAAAGAAGAAACTAACCGGAACGGAGCAATTGCCCGAGTCGGCTTGATTCAGATGCTACTGAGTG
Source organism: Sesamum indicum (assembly GCF_000512975.1). Taxonomy (NCBI): domain Eukaryota; kingdom Viridiplantae; phylum Streptophyta; class Magnoliopsida; order Lamiales; family Pedaliaceae; genus Sesamum; species Sesamum indicum. The sequence continues at coordinate 321,257 of NC_026149.1, read as the reverse complement.
TGGGTGGGTGTGTATGAGAGAGAAAGAGGGGGGGAAAGGGATGGGTCATAGAAGAATGGAAAAAGGGAGGAACAGTGACGCAATTTATGACGCGGAATCGAAAGGGGTTGTACAAAGTTGTAATGGAAAATGAGTTTGGGGTCCGCCGTGGCGATGCCTCCTGCGCAGTTATTGTGATTCGTAGGTGATGTGACAAGGACGCTTAACAGGAAGTCGTTGCCTACACCCACCGCCACCCCAGGCCTTTTCATTTATTTATTATTATTATTATTGTTTGTTGTTAACTAATCCAAGAAATTCACGCTTAAAAATTTGTCAACCCCCCCATAATAAGGGACCATACTTTTTAAATATATAAAATAGTGAAATATTTAATTAACAATGAGGAATGCATTTGTGGTTCCATACGGAAAAGCTCGAGGGGGCCTTTGCACTTCAAAAATCATAATAGATCTATATTATATGTAATGGTAAAAACTTTTGATTCCATGTGAAAAAGACAACTAAATCATGAAAGATATGAAGAAAGGTCAAGAGATCAGGTCGGGTGAAAAGTAATCCTAATTCATGACCGTGGCCCGTCTCCTTGCTCTCCTGTTGAGTTTCCGTTCATCGACAATCCTCTTATTTTCACGTCGTAGTGAACT